>NW_021489792.1:12786-152675 GCF_001605985.2 Dendrobium catenatum | reverse complement strand
CTAGCTGGTGGTTCGGCGAATTGTGAGGGCCTAATGGGTGGTCCCGAGAGCCAACAACGTCAGGCAGGTGGTCGGGGCAGACGGATGAGCGAATCTCAAAGTGGTGCCCGAGAACGCATCGGCGGCGAGGAGCAACGGCATCAGGCGGTGGTCCGGCACGAGGTGAGGGCCTCAAGTGGTGTCCGGCGGAGCAAACGACCGTCAGGGCGGTGGTCCCGACGGAGGTGAGGGCCTTAAAGTGGTGGTCTGGCGAAGCACACGGCGTCAGGCGGTGGTCCAAGCGAGGTGGGCGGCCTCAAGTGGTGTACCGGCGCAGAACCGGCGTCAGGCTGGTGGTTTCGACGGAGGGTGGGGCCTCAGTGGTTGTTCCGGCGGAGAACTACGGCGTTCAGGCTGGTGGCCGCAGAAGCCTCTCAGTGGGGTTCGCGCGGAGGAGCTTCTTCCTTTCTTCTCTTCTCTTCTTCTCTTCTTGCTTTAGCCACCTTTTCAAGAAAAATGAGGGGTCTATTATAGATTTTTTTGGAGTGGCATGCTTGTAAATAGGTGAGAGATCAAGGGCAAATAGGGAGTGGTTGGATGGAACGCGGATATTGAACCCCTTGTCATGGACCGTTCGTCAGAGCATTTGGAGGCCTTATTGATTTTGGAATTCAGTGATTCTTGAACTCGTTTGGACTCGTCTCGTCGAGTCGCTTGATTCAACTATAAGCTCGTCATATTTGGAAACCGTTTCGGTAACTCAACAGTGGTACAAAGCTTCCATAGGTTTCGGTCCTCGATTTGGGCTCATTTGGGCTGGATTGAGTCGAATTTTGTGTCGTTGGATTCATATTTCCGAGACGTTCAGTTTGACTAGTAAGTTTGTTGAAATCAAGTTGAGATGGTCTCCGAATTGTTTTTTGAATTTCCGACGTGCTTTTGCCTCGAGATTAAGTTACACCAGAGAGCTACGTCCGCAATCCGCATACAATATACTATATTTATAGTCATTAAAAATTTATGGGCCGCATTGTACACTACGTTACCCGTTGATTGCTTTTGAAAAACTCGTAGCTAATAGTACTTTTTTTTTTTTTGGAAAAATTGGGCCAAGAAGCCCATAATATTACTATCAAAAGAAATTACAAGTAAGAGAAAGACTACCCATCATAAGAAATAAAAAATCTAAACTTTATGAGCGGTCAAAATAAAAACTATACACCCAAATATTTTCTTCTACAAATAAAGAAAACAAAATGGGTAAAAACATATGTAGAATGGATACAAAATCAGATTGGCTGTAAACAGATATCATCCAAAAATCATCCAAACAGGTATGCCAGCTCCATATACAGCATGACCCAGCAGATGTCTCGCGGGATTTCAAGTGCCAAGCCTAGCCCTGTATCGGAGAATATCCGCAAAATGCAGCCAACAACAGACTCCCTGCCCCTGAAAGATACCTGGACTCAGGAAAATAATTAGCAGATGCAGCTCAAACATACATCCCTAGTTGACATATTGGAGAACATACGCCATCCAAGGGGTATGTGAGGGGAGTGTCAATCATCGTCCAAGAGAGCATTGAGTGCTATATGAACGACGAGCGGACAGCGAGATATCAGCAGCAAGAATTGCAGCGAGATGACAGTGGGACGAGCCTCAAATCTGTCCAGGAATTACATAGGATTTCTTCCAATTGCATAGTTTCTCATAAAATGCTCTCTTGATGCATAAAGATAATGTTTTTATGACATTGAAAATTTGACTTGCCAAAAATATCCTATTGTTTCTCTTCCTCTCCATATGAAATAGTCAAGGTAGAAATAACCAGTCTTGGTAAAAGTTTTAAACCTCCAGATCCCATGATATTTCCATTTATCCAATATATACCTGCCGAATATTAGGCCTAAGCAGAAAAACTAGACATCTCTCTGAGAACAAATCAATCAGAATTTGAATGAGAAGTGACATTCAAATATGTTAATATTGGTGATACAGATTTCTATCACCATTATAACAATAGAATGCATTTGAATTGGAAAGAATATTCCTTAATGTCTAAGTGGATCAGCCGTCTTGAGACTCTCCACATTAGCCAGCCATTGCAAAAATGAGAATTTTTAAAGCACTTTCTCTTTGCAACCATTGCGTTATATCCAGCTGCAATTGCTATATCAGAAATAAAATTCAATCAATATAATTTTTTTAAAATAGGTTTTTTCTTATCATACGCGATCAGACAGTGCCCCTCTCCTCCCATAAATGATACCGAGAAAACATCTATAAAGGCTGTGGAGTGAAAAAAATTCAAGGAAATCTCAAGCATTATTTAAATGATTTAGAAAAGGCATAATATCAGGTATTTGTTCCATAGAAGCATACCAAGAAGATCAAAGATTACTACCATCAGCCCCAGTGATCCATTTCAAAGATATAGGAGAAGATATTAATAAATTCTGAATTTAATAAGCTTGCTTAGCACAGATAGGCCGTATTAACAATTAATATCATTTCCAAATCTGGACAGGCAGCAGCTGTAAAAGGTTTTCAGGGGGAGCAGTATTCCTTAACAGCCAAGAGGAGAATGGAGGAAGTAGAGTTGTAACATTCTTAAAATCACCTGAGCAATTGAAAGAGATTGTAAAGCTGGTATAGGAATATATACCAGCAACCCACCTTTAGAATAAGGCATGCATACCTATTCCCAAGCCACCATATGTAATTTCTTGCTGAATTACATGCCCAAGAAATAAAAATCTAGAACTAGATTTTTTAAAATATTGTGAACGCTTCTGGGTATAATTGTGCAACACTCTATCCAATACTGCAATAGTTTTTGGAATATGTAAATTTCAAATATTGCAATCTACCAACATTGTAAATAGATGTTTAGCATTTCCAGGTCCAGTAAGTTTTATTTATTTATATATCAACTAAGGATTAAATCCATCATTTAGCTCATAGGAAGACAATGGAATTCCAAATATGTATCTTGTAGTCTGTTCTGATGGATAAGCATTGCAAATATAACAGTCTGTTGATGAACTATAGCTGTGGGAAATCAAGGCACTTTTTTCATAGTTTACTTTGTAGCCCTCAGAGAACAGCAGCAAAAGTCTCTTAAGGATAGAAGCCACAGATTTGCAATTTTCAAATGAAAGCTTCACCAAAGATGATATACATCATCTGGCATTATAGCAAATGAGTGATGTATCATCATTATATAGTAATCCCCTTTGACACACTCGTTATTCCTCTAATTAATTGGAAGAATGCATCCTAACAGACAGAAAAGATAAGGGCTCATAGGACATCCTGTCTAAGCCCAACAGAAGAGGGAAGAGCCCCTCAAGAGCCCCATTAATGAGGACAGAGAAATTGACATCAAATATGCAAGCTTTTTATCCAGTAAACCAGACAAACTAGCGAAACCTTTTTTTGAATAGAGTCCAGCAATAACGGAATTCCCGAGAAACTGATCCAAAGCTTTCTTAATGTCTAGTTTGTTTACAAAAAATCTTAGTTTTTCTTTTTTTCACCGCATGAACAATATTAGAGCCAAACAGGATATTATCGAGTTAGAGACTCTGATTTTAAGACATCCAGTGATTGTCTTTGACTAAAATTCCTGAATGATTAAAGGACAGCTTTCAACAACACATCCTAAAGCTAGGACATTAACTCTTCTCTAATAAACCCTTCAAAAATGCTCTGTTTATATTTTTCACAAGCATCGTAACTCAGATTATAGTGCAACACAATTATTTTATGCATCCAGAACTTATATTTGTGATGAAAGCAAAAATAATTATAATGTATTTCATATATCCCGAACTTATATAGCTATATGAGAATAAATTAATTTATTCTCGGTGTAGCTATATGAGATAATTAATTTGATTCTTATATATATTGAGAATAAAGTCAAAAATAATTAAATGTATTAATTTTTTTTAATTAATAAGATTATAAACTTAAACAATTAATGTAAATTAGAAATGTTTTATTCACAAATATTAAGCAATTTTTTATAAACTTTTTAAATATCAATAGTATACTTAGTCGTTTCATTGTGATTGCTTATCATATTGTTTTTCTAAATGCAATTTTTTAGTACAAAAAATTTTTTTTCTCCCTTAGACTATAATTATTTTTAATTTATAAAGCCTCTTTAGAAAGCATTCAACGAGAGCTTAAGGTAGTTCTTGGCCACAATCGTTTCTATTACCTTTTGATGCTAATAAGTACATACTTCAATTATTATGAATACTGATTAATAAATTAAGAATGAAATGAATTCTGGTATGGTAACTGAAAGTTATCACCTTTTTATTCGATTATCAATGATATATTTATTTTCTTATTAAATACCCTACTATAATTTTTCATAAATATTTAAGAGCTTGATTTTAAACAAAGTCTAATAAGTATGTACAAATACATTTATAGATAACAAGTATAGTACTAATGTATCTTATATTTTTTTTAAAGAATAGAGAATAGGAACATGCCCTCAAATTTTCATTAAAGAATTAAAAAAGGTATATATAGAGAAGAAAGAAATACAAAGAAAAACTTAACAACCCAATGAAGAAAAATATACAGCTATATGACTACAAAAAAAAACATACCTACAAAAATCCAAAAAAACTGAAAAGCTACAAAGAACAAGTAGCCCTATAAATATAGATATAAACACCCCCCACATGAAAGTAATTATTAAGCAGAAGCAGTAAAAAACTACAACCCAACATCTAGAAACTAGACGAAGTCCCTCCACGCCAAAAAAATGCCTTTTCTCAAAAAAGAGCCAACAACAGCCATCCAATAAACTATTATAGACTAGCAACAACAGCCAGAACAACCGAAGCAACTGAAAAAGTTAACCATCGATCAAGCAATCAACAGTAGAGATCCATAGAAAGGAATCGCCACGAAATATAAGACAAAATCCTTCCAGCAGCTTCAGAAGATAAATGAGCAATCCACGCAAGCATGCTCACAATGTTAGGGATCACGACCTTCCAGCAAAAAGCCAAGTCGGAATTAAACTGCTCCTCTACCTGAAACAGAAAATCAGGAAGATAAATAAGTAAACAAGCCAAATATATATATTAGAAAGACTAGAAACCATACACCTAATTGAAACACCACTAGTAATTATAGACATAAGCAGGTAAAAAACTACAAGCCAAAACATTCTAAGGAAATTTCCTCCAAAAAATTGCCCTTTCTCCAAGAGCCAACAATAGACACAGACTATCAACAACAACCAGAACAAAACTGAAGCAACTAGCATAGTAAACCATTGATCTAGCACAATAATAGGATCCACGAGACTGAATCCACGAAAATATAAGACCACAACCTTCCAACAGCTTCAGTAGAATGAATGAATAAATCTTGCAAGCATCCTTTCACCTGCCAGCAAATTAAAGCAAGCACCTCAACAATCTCCTCTTTACCTAAACAGAAAAACATGGAAGAATAAATAGTAAAACAAGACAAAAATTAAACTAGAAAGAGTAAGAAACCAAACCGTTCCACAAAGACAAGCCCCTACATAGAGAACGGAGCAAAAACCAACCAAGCAGCAACAACCACGAATCAAGATAGAAGCCCAAGCAAGAACCTAAAGATAGAGAAACCCAAAACCAACAAGAAACAAAAGCAACTACCTATCTATATTCTTGGAAATCAAACAACCAAACCTCCAGAAAAAAATACCAGTAATCATACATAAACAACTACTAAACAGCCACAAAAGAACACCAGCCAACAGCCAAGGAGACCAGGAAAAAATTCCCCAACCACCAGCCTAAAACCCGCGAAACACAACCACTTAACCAACAAAGAAGAAGATAGCAAGTGCAACAAAATAAAACAAACAAGATAAAAAAACAAGCTATTAATTGTCCATCAGTTTCATAGGGTATGAAATCAATTAACAAAAATAGCGAAAGAATCCAACCAAATACAAAAATTAAACCAAGAAACTAAAAATCTCAGAAAAGTTTCCAAACCAAATATCTTAAGCAAAAACTACTTAGATGAATAATTCTGAGAAACATAGGATTCAATTATTTCTGCAGTTCTCAGAAAACCTCCTATCATTTCTTTTGCGCCACAAAAATAGTAGAAGCAACAAGCTATTAAAAAGTGATAAATCGTAAGCTTAGCAACTAAGCTCTTTAATAAATTCCTAAAACTTAAAACATATTAGGTTGGTGAAAAAAATTGATTGAGACTAGGATAAAAGAAGATAAGAAGGGAAAAGTAGAAAATTTACTTCAAAAATAAATGATTATGAACTCTAAAGCAATATAGAAAAAAAACTGAAGGAATAAAAATATTCCTTTTGAAGGATATCATCAGTTTTAAGACTGCCTTAGAGTAAAGTCATCGCCAAGCATAACAAAGAAGATCTTAAGGCATACCACTTTATGCCGAGATATATTATACAATAACTTTAGCATACCCATGATAAAGCCAGATTTTAAAAATCTTAAATTTTTGATGAAGCTCCCCTCTATTCCCAATTTAACTCACTCAGAAATCGAAGAGGTTTGAATATCATGGAAACATTTAAATTCTTTCAACTAACCAAGTAAAGATAATTATTGCCACCCATGATTGCATCCTTAACAAAAATATTATGCCAATAGAATTTATATTAGGAATTAATTTGTGCACTCAAAAGTACCATCCAACCAAGGATCCAGTAGAGAGATACACTCTATTTTCATAGTGGATAATAAAGGTGATTTTATCCTTAATAAAAGGGCAAGCTTACAAAGAACGTTTCCAAAACCTACGATGCCTTATAAGAAGGCATCTTCCACAGAGAATTAAATTATCTTTAACCCAATGAGACAAAAGGCTTCTGTAGCAATTTATAAATTCTCCAAATCAGAGAACAATTATAAGAAATAAACGGCATTAAGATCTGGAATCCTAATCCTCCATAACATTTTTGCGTTACAAATATCTTTCCAAAGCAATGACAATGCTTCTTCTTAGAAGTAAAATTGGACATGAAAAAGAAAGTGTAGAACAACCTTCCTAATAAACTTTTAGATAATAATGTTAGAAATAATCATTGCTTCTATCCTAATAAGCAATACAGTTTTGTTTAACTTTAGAAATTGCACTCTTTCCCTGCAAAAGAAAGAATTTTTAGCTTTCCAACAAGATAATAATCAATAACTTTGAAACTAAAGTTGAAATCAACGCACTTAGCCTTCTAATATGAAATGGGGATACCTAAATATTTAATATAATTCTCAAAGAATAAGAAATTTCTCACTTGACAGAACACATCTTTTTCCAAGACATCTTTAGAGAAGAGAGCCATAACGTTTTTCTGAATAACATAAAGACCTACATTTATTTAATCTAGAAATATCTAGAAGCTTCTTGGATTACGATAGATAAAAAAAATAAAGCAGCATATCTGTTTTATTAATAAATAAGGAATATAACGAATTCCCACTTTAAAGCCTCAAAAAAGATCACCATAAATTCTATTATCTAACAAATTTGAAAAAGAGCATCCATCACAATTACAAATATGTAAGGAGATAAAGGACACCCAATGCCCAAATAGATAGAAGAGCTAAAAGAACCCTTATATATTATTGAGCGCAATTAATACTAATAGGAGTAAGTATCTTCTATACGAACACTTGATCCAACTAATAAATTTATTGAGAGAAACCTTTTTGATGCCATTCTTATGAAGCTAAAAATTCTCTAGAGACCCGTATCAAAGGCTTTTTGAATTAAACCAACATAGCACGAAATGCATTTAATTTTTGTTTTAAAATAAAACTTCTCAAAATGTTAGAAGCTATAATGTATTATCCAAGAAATCCTCTTTTTTGAATAACTAGATTGACCTTTGGAATGAATAATGATAGGCATAAGGGTAAATTGCATACGATAACCAAATTTTGCCCAGCTTTATTCGAGTTTTGCTAAAAAAAGTATTATTATAAAGAAATAGGCCTAATATCAAAAATTTGAGAAGATTATAAATACATTTAATGATAAGAGAAAATAGTCCATTTTAGCTTTTAGCCACTTTATTTATATAACCAATGGAAAAATAATGCGAGATAGCTTGTTACTAAAAGAAGGACCAACAATATCCCAAGCATTTTTAAAAAAAGCTCAAAAGTGTAACTCTAGTCCGGTTCTTTGCCAACACTGGGTATTGTGTAAAAGGACGGACGGTTCTTTGCCGCACTGGGGAGTGGTGATAAGAGTGTGTTGTAAAGGTTTCTCCGCCTTGCTGTGGGTGCAAAAGGAGAGTCACTATTGGTATTAGTGCAATACTCAGAGGGTGCCTCTGGGGAGTGGATGTAGGTCTGGTTATAGACCGAACCACTATAAATCTGGTGTCATTTACTTTACTGTTTTTTACGTTTCCACACTTTCTATTTCAGTTTTAAAAACTCTGTGGTTGAAAAACCTTTTTCTACAAAATTTAAAAGATATTTTATTTCGGTTCAATAATTTTCAAAAAGGGGTCTTAAATTTTAACTTTGTTTTTTAAACTACCAATTCACCCCTTTCTTGGTAGCCTTGTGACATTCACTTAGGCTTAACAACCTAATTACTAGACTCAACACCCTTCAACAAAGCAAGAGTGCCAAAGATGAGGATTGCTAAGGAGGCAGCCAAGTCATCTTCACAATTTTGTTTTTGGAATGGGGTTATCTACCCACTACCACTCCAAAGGGAGCACTTGGTGGTGTAACTAATCCCTCAGTGGAACTGAACAAGGCCATCCACCAGCATCGGGCCCACACTTTCTTTGCCCCACTGAATAGGTGAGACCATAGTAGAGGGGATTCAAACTCAAGATGGTAGATTCTCAACCATGCTCACCCACCAACCACACTAAACCTTAGTGGATCATTTTTCCTTCTAGCCTATAAAAACTTCACAACAATAGTGAAAATTTTACCCTAAACTTTTTTTATTAATTCATACAAATAAGAACATTTGTCATCAAGTTTGTTTATGAAAATAGCTATTAGTATAACTGACACTCTTCCCATTTTTTTGTAGAGAGAGAAGTTCCCATTTTTTAAATTTTTTTGTCCAGCTTTTTTTTGTCAAAGCTTTTACGCATGGTGGGGGATCCATCGACGATCGCTTCTTGTCACCGAAGCCCTTCCAATCAGACGCCTCCTCCTTCTTGTATTATTGGGTTACAAAGTTCCTTGGAAGATGGCCTTATTAAAAGTTCCATGGCTGGCCTGTTGATTATTAGAGAACCTCCTCCTATGATTTCAGAATCAAATTTTACTTTTATTTGGAAAGGTGAACAAGTTGATGTTGGTTCTAATGTTAAGACACCACTTACCCATGGTATTCATTCTCCATTGAAGGTACCTAATGATTTCGAGGCTTCTTCTTCATCTAGCATGAAGCTTTTTATCAATAGATTTTGCAATGTGAATAATAAGGAGATATCTTCTTCCAATAATGTGGTGAATGTTCAGTCAAATGATTGTGTTAATGTCCAAGAAGGGTTTTGCTATGATAAAAACTATCTGTGTAATGAGAAGAATAATAATGGTGAAGGTGTATTGACATCTGCTAATCCTTGGAAGAGACGTCCTAATATGAGGATTAATTTTATCAAGGATGATTCAATTCTATCTAAAGATTGGAAGGCCATTAGGTTACATGAGACCAGTGTTAAGTCTAATTCAGACAAATTACAGTTCTCTATAGTAGTGAAGGTTTTTAGAGAGAACATTCTAGTGTAGGTGATTGCAGATGAATTGCGTTGACAATGGTTGCAATTTAGGAAGTTCCACCTGACCATTCTAGGGTTAGGATGGATTTTATGTTCGTTCTTTTTATATAAAGCGATGGAAAATGTTTTGCCAGGGGGTTCATGGTTTGTAAGAGGACATATAGTGGGATTAGAGAAGTGGACACCTTAATTTTCTGTCTTCCTTAAAAGGATTGATATCTCCTATTTGGGTGAGGATGCCTCATCTACCTCTAGTTTGTTGGGATGAGATTAATTTCTTGAGAATTGCATCTATAATTGGGCGTGCTATTTGGATAGATGGTAATATGTTTCAATGGGGAAGAAGAGAGTATGTGAGGGTTTGTGTGCGAGTTGCACTTTATGAACAGCTTTCGATGGGGGTTTGGTTGGAGGGGTCTAATGGACATTATTTTCAAAGGCTGGAATTCGAAAAAATTTCCACATTTTGTTTTAAATTTGGGAAGATTGGTCATTTAATCAATGATTGTTTGGTGGAAAGGAATTCTGGTGCTCATGATCATTTGATGAATTCTTCATCAAAAGATGTTACTATAGAGAAGCCTAAGCCATTGGTATAGGATAAAGGAACTTCGTATGGTCTATGGATTCATGTTAATTATGGTAGGAAAAGAAATTTTTCTACCAATGTGAAAACTGATTAGAAGAAAGTTGGTCAATCTATTCTAGCTTTTGTAAAGAAAGTTTAGCAAAATCTTATGAGTGGATCTAGATTGGTAGTAAGGCAAGTTGCAGGAGTAGTTAATGATGAGTTATTTGTTTCACATTGTAAGCATGTGTCACATAATGATGAGTTGTTGGTGTCTAATAAGGAAGAATAGGGAGCTCTAGAGAAAGGAGATGGTGTTGATGAAATTGATCTGATTAATCTTGGTAGTTATATAGTCCAAGAGATGGAGACTTTTGACCAACCTGTTGTTGGTATGGAATTATTATATATGAATTTGCCTTTGCAACCTGATGTTAATTTGTTTTCAGTTCTAGATAATGTCATGGAGGGTGACTGTGTTAAGATTAAGGAACACTGTGGTGTTTCAAATGTTCTTAATAAATAAGATGGTAAAGTTGTTGAGGAGGTGGAAGGAAATTTTGGTTTTATTAATGGATTGGATGGTGGTAATTTGGGGGTGGCCAAGTGTAAACTTTAGAAAGAGCATAAATTATTTGGTAAAGTGAGTGTGCTTTCCCGTAGTAGAAAAGGAGATGTTATGAACAAAAAGGGTGGTGGGAGTTGTTCCACCTTCAAAGGTAAATGAATTCAATTATTTATTGGAATTGTAGGGGGGCTAAGAAGGGTGCGGCCTCTCGGTATCTGAAGGTGATTGTGAAGGACCATTGTTCTTTTTTAGTTGGCTTGGTTGAAACAAAGATTTTATTTATGAACAAGTTTGAGTTCAAGAAGTTTATTGGTGATAAGTGCGAGTTTTTTCTCTATCCTGCTGATGGTTTATTTGGGGGTATTATAATTTTTTGGAGGTCGGATATTGCTTCTTTTTTAGTCTGAGAAGCATCTTCTCAAGTAGTTGTGGGCGAGCTTAATATTGTGAATAAAGTAGTGTGGATGTTAGCCACGGTTTATGAGAGTATTGATTGTTACAAGAGGAGGAGTTTGTGGAACAGTTTGGAGGTGCTATCAGATAGAAATATTCCTGCAATTATTGGAGGTGACTTGAATTGTATGTTGTCTCAATATGATAAAAGAGGTGGTAAGAAGTTCATCATTTCTCAAGGTCCTCAAGATATGCTTACATTTATGAGAAATTTTGATTTTCATGAGATTGGAATGGTTGGTCTTAAGTATACTTGTTGTAATAACAAAAGAGGAGGAGCTAGTATTTTGGAGAGATTGAACCATTGTATTCTTAACTCTGCTACTTTAAGAATAGTTAAGTTGGTTGTGGTTAGGCATTTGGCCATAGTAGTTTTGGACCAATACCCTATCATGCTGAAAGTTTTTTCCTCTAATTTCCAGAAGTGCAGGAAAGTGATGTTTGATGATGTATGGGTTACGTATCCTACTTCATTTTCTATTGTATATCATTCTTGGAAGAAGGCTATGAAGGGTGACATTGTTGATGGTTTGAATAGGAAGTTCAAGAGGGCTCTAAAGGCTTTGTTCTTTTAGAGCAAAGCTAAGCACAAAAATTTGCAGAACCTTAAAGAAGATCTGAAGAAAGAAGTTCTAGATTTATAAGAAGAAGAAGCCAGATCTGGTGGTCTTTTGGATTAGAGATTGGTTCTGTTAAAGTCAAAGGTTACTGAGCTCAATGTTACCCTCGCTCGACTTAGTACTTGGTGGAATCAAAGTGCTAAAATATAATGTTTGAAAGAAGGTGATTCATACTCAAAATTCTTTCATTCTTATGCTATGGCTAGAAGGAATGGAAATTGGATTAGTCAAGTGAAAGATATTAATGGGGTTTTGGTTAAAGTGTAGGGTAAAGTGGAAGGTATTTTCTTTGAATTTTTTAAAGAATAATGGAGGAACTGTGGATGCAATCTGGGAGGTTGGCCTTCTCTGTCATCAAAACTTGATGTTGCTGACATATTATTTCTTGAGAAGGAGTTCTCTAAAGAAGGATTGGAGATTGTTATAAATCAGCTGAAGACTAATAAATCTTCTGGTAATTATGGAATAACTTATTCCTTTATTAAATCTTATTGGCCTTTTATCACAGAGGATGTTTGGATGGCGATCAGCTTGTTCTTTAATTCTGGAAAGCTCTGTCCTCAGTGGAAGGAGACTAATGTGGTGTTGACCCCAAAGGTGAAGAATCCTTTGAATCTTTCAAATTATCATCCTATAAGTCTTTGCAATTCTACTTATAAAATTGTGGCTAGAATGTTCTTAAATAAGATGTATCTTCTTTTCCCATATATCATTTCAGAAGTTCAATATGCTTTTGTAAAAGGAAGATCTATGTCGGATCATATTTTATTGGCCCAAGAATTATTTAATAAATTTAGATCTTCTAAATCGAAAAAAGGGTTGGATGGCTTTTAAGATTGATATGGAACAAGCATACGATATAATGAGTTGTTCTACTCTCTATCAGGTACTAGATTGCTTCGACTTTCCAAGGCGTTTCTCTAATCTTATTATGGAGTGTGTTGTTAAACCTATGTTCTCTATTATGATTAATGGTCATAATTCTGAATGGATTGAGGCTAGAAGTGGGTTTAGGCAAGGGTGTCCATTATCCCCTTACCTATTTATTTTATGCTCTCAATTGTTATCTGAGGCATTGCTCAAAATGGTGGGAGTGTTGGTATCAAGGTAGCTAGAATGTTCTGAAGCTGAAGGAAATTTTCGGACAAGACCTGGTGGATATGATTTTATCTGTTCCTATTAATTCTGAATTGGGAGGAGATCTGATGGAGCTACTTTAAAAGTGTTCGGTTAAATCCATTACATCAATAACATTGGAAAGATTTAATGAAGGTAGTATGGAAGATAATAGCTGGAGTGGGATGAAGAAACTGAATTTAAGGCCTTGAGTTAATTTGTTTTGGTGGCGTTTGAGCATAAATGCTATCCCATCAAATCATTTCCTAGTGTACACAAGGATGTCTGATTTTGTTGGATGCCCGAGAGGTTGTGCTACTGATGAAGATTATGAACATATTGCAGTGAAGTATATTAAAATCTATCAAGTTTTTAATAATCATTCCAAGTGGGTCTGTTCTATGCCAACTTTCAATAGTCTTATTTCCTCAGAGGCAGCTTGCTAATACTAATCTGTTTGTTGGAAATCTATATTGTTCAATGGTTTTTTTTGTTGGAAGGGAAGAAGTAAGATTACTCATGGCAAAATGGATGATTCTTCAACTTATATAGCAGCTAATTCTTTCAGTCATGTGGTGGCTTCTTTTCATGCAAATTCTATTTGGGAGAACTGGGATGCTAATCAGCTGTGCATGCTGTTTCGATTTTCTTTGCGTCCTCCCCCTCCAGGATGGATTAAGGCAAATGTGGATGCTTCCTTGACTAGCACAAACAAAGCTGGCGTCTTCAGAGATTGTAAAGGAAAATTTTTATGTGCTTTTGGTTTTAGTTCTATATATTGAGATTGCTCACAAGTGGAAATTTTATCAGTTCTTGCCTTGAGGAACTATATTCAAGATTGGATGTTTGATGCAAAGAAATTGTTATAGAAGGTGATAACTTTAATGTTATCAATTATTTTCAAAGATTAATGAATAAGGCTATGGATAAAGAAGATTTCCATAATCCGAAAGATTTGAGGTTCCTTAATGATTTTAAGCAGGTTGTCTTTTATTTTTATAATAGAGAATGTAATAGATTAGCAGATTTCTATGCTAATTTAGCACCTGTTTTAGATTTCTTTTGGAGTGATAATATTCTTAATAATATTCCTCCTTCATTTATGAGTATGTTAAAAAAAGAATGTGATTGTAATTAGTTACTTGTAGTAATAAATTGTTTTATGAATTTTCTAAAAAAAAAAAAGTAAATAAAATAGCTGTTAGTCCAGAACCCTACTCTCGTTCCTCCCTCCCTCCCGCCCTCTGTCACTATTAGCTGTTCCCACTATGTCAGAGAAGAAGCGCCGTCGTGGCGAAGCAGGACCCTCGGCTACCGGCAAGAAATCCCGGCCATCCTCCCGCGCCGATGAGCTACGTAAGCAGCTCAAGTCCGATGCCGACATCCTCGAATCCATCCGCAGGATGTCAGCCGCTTCTAAATCGTCCACCTTCAAAACCCTAACCCTCTCCGATCTCAACCTATCGTCCGCTTGCCGCGAAGTCTCAGATCGAGACTCCTCCTCCGTTCTACTCTCCATCGAAAGGGCCGCCCTCGACGCTGCTCGATCCATCCTCTCCGGCTCCGGTTTCTCCTTCGACATACCCTCCCGGTCCTCCTCTAACCAGCTCTACGTCCCCGAGCTAGACCGCATCGTCCTTCGCGACAAAACATCCGCACGCATATTCGCCAATCTATCTACCGTCAGAAAGGCCACCATCACTGCCCGCGTTCTCTCCCTCGTCTACGCAGTCCTCCGTCGCAATATCCATGTCACTAAGCGTGATCTCTTCTACACCGATGTCAAGCTCTTCCAAGACCAGAGTCACTCCGACGCCGTCCTAGACGATGTCTCGTGTATGCTCGGCTGTACCCGCTCCTCACTGCACGTCGTCGCCTCAGAGAAGGGCGTCGTCGTTGGCCGACTCATTTTCTACGACGATGGTGACAGAATAGACTGTACCAAAATGGGCATAGGCGGCAAAGCCATCCCTCCCAACATCGACCGTGTCGGTGATCTAGAGAGCGACGCCCTCTTTATCCTACTTGTTGAGAAAGACGCCGCGTTTATGCGTCTCGCCGAGGACCGGTTCTACAATCGGTTCCCCTGCATCATCGTCACCGCCAAGGGCCAGCCTGACGTGGCCACCAGGCTCTTCCTCAAACGCATGAAGACTGAGCTAAAGTTACCAGTTCTTGCTCTCGTTGATAGTGATCCCTACGGGCTTAAGATCCTCTCTGTCTACATGTGCGGATCGAAGAACATGTCATATGATAGCTCGAACCTGACCACGCCGGATATCAAATGGCTGGGGATTCGGCCGAGCGACCTTGACAAGTACCAGGTGCCAGAGCAGTGCCGACTGCCGATGACTGATCAAGATGTGAAGGCTGGAAAGGACCTTCTTGAAGAGGATTTTGTGAAGAGGAATGAGGGATGGGTGAAGGAGCTTGAGATGATGGTGAAGACAAGACAGAAAGCTGAAATTCAGGCTCTTAGTTCCTTTGGATTTCAGTATCTTTCTGAGGTCTATTTGCCTTTAAAGATACAACAGCAGGACTGGTTATGATCTTCAGAGGTGTAATGGTTAGTTCTGATCTTTCTTGCGGCTCTTTTTCGCTGTCATGGTTTGAAAATTTATATTTCTGGAATATATATCTATATCTCGCCCCTCAGATTTTGTTATGTGTGCTATTTGGGTCTTTGTATCTGATTTGTATAACAGTATAAGATTCTTATTATTCTGATGTTAATGTTAATGAATATTACCAATTTTGAACTGTTTAATTTTTTTTGTTTTATTCAATGCCTCCTTGGTGGATTCGCATTCGTTGTGGTTGCATAGATTAGCGTGAGGAAACTATGACCTTCATATTTTTGTTCTATGCTAGTAACTCTGCGTTTGTTGACACCAAATGTTTTAGAAGTGTTGAAAACCACTGAAATACATAAATATTTTTATTCTTTAATCCATGTTGAATTTTGAAGATAATTTGTCATTAACTCCTTATCCTGCTAGAATTATTGTCTGGGAAAAAAATTATCCAGAGAGCAAAAACTGAGGACAGGTAAAAGAAGAAAACTCAACATAGAAGGGCTGGGTGTGGCCTAGTTATCTTGGTAAATACCAGATGCTGGAACTGTGCTGGTTGCTAATGACTGTTGAGGAAGGACCTCTTTCAGATTGCATCATAGAAATGTCATTTTTTAAATCACCATAAAAAGAATAATGTATCAAGATGAGCTTAAAAATTAATAAATTTATTTTGAAATTAATGCAATACAAATTTTTACATGTAGCACTAATTTTAAAATAAATTCAATAATATTTAAATACATCTTGATATAATTTGTATATTTTTTAATAACAACTATTTTGGCGTCTAAGCCGCTCAAGAATAAGAAGAAATTTCTGTCTCACTCTATTCTTCCTCTGGCACCCTCATTTTTAGCTTTGAGAAGGCATTGTAGAGCCATGCCAGTAGAATTGAATTGAACTGTTAGAAACATATGAAAAAGTATAGACCATTCATAAAATGAATTGTTGCTCTCCTTTAATGACAAGGCATTTCTATTTCGCTGTTGATGAATTATTGTGAATGACATGCCTTAGGATTGAATCTTTTGTTTGCTATTTGGTTCGATTATACTAGGGAGTTGAAATCGATTGGATTAGTGATGTTGGGAGTAGGGCTGTAAATATACAGAGTTGAGCTTAGGAGTTTGCATGAGCTCGAGCTTGTTTATGAAACCATAATCAAACTCAAAATTGGGCTTGATTTGAATATTTGTAGGAATGTTCAAGGTCATTTTATTTAATATGTTGGTTGTTTAAATTTGTCTTAAGCTTGACTCGTTAGCTAACCAAAATAGACTCTATCGAACCTATTAACAAACAATACCATCGAATAGCTTGTTAGTTAACTTAGGAAATCCTGTTGAGCTTATTAATAAGTAGCCTATTGAGCTTAAAAAAATAGACTTTAATTGAATGAATTATTAAATAAACAAGCATTTTAGTGAGCTTAAACAAGTAGTTTTTATTCGCAAACAAAAATAATCTAATATATAATCATAATCACATTTTAAATAAATTATAATCGAATATTAAATGAGCATGCAATCTAGTTTTAATCGTGCTTTTTACCCAGTTTGTTTGCAAGCTTTAAATAATATTATTCATGATCATAAATGAATAAAATATTGAGCTATTCAATTTTGTTCATTTATCAATCAAGTATTTATAAAAGTGATGAGGACATCCGACAGTGGAGAGTTTATCAGAGAAGAGGCCGGAGATCTACGACCACAATTACACCGCTTTATTTATGAGATATTGTTTGTATTTGATTTATTATTGTATCTTTTTCGATTTTATCCTCACTTGAGGGAGTAGGTTTATGTGACCCCATGGGGCACTTTTGTCTTTTGGATTTTCTATTTTATTTGCCTATTTATAGCCCCCTCCTTTCCTTATGAGGGATGATGATTATGAAGAAAATTTCATGCACTTGTGTTTTGGTGAGTTCGAGAGCTCTTGTGAGAGTTTGAAGTCCCTAGGTGAGGGCAACGTATTACCCATCAACCGTAGGAAGCGTCCAGGCTTGTTGTCCACCTCTTCCATCACCCTCCTCCCCTCTCTTCTCCTTAAACCGCCGGCCCCATCCTCCCATCTCCCTCTCTTGACCGAACCCCCACATCACCAAACCCTAGGCCGACCCCCTCCACCTCTCCCCTTTTCTCCCTTGGCCGAACTCCACCTAAACCCTAGCCTGAAGCCCCTCCTTCCTCCTAGCCACCGGCCCAGAACTACCCACCTCCTCCTTCAAGTCGCCATCCCCCCAAACCTCCTATTCCCCTCCTTGCCGTCGGCCCAAACCCCAGACCCCTCCCCTAGCCGCCGGCCACACCCCACCCCTCTTTTGGAACCCTAATTTTCAAACACCTCCTAATTACTTTCCAAATCTAGTGCCTAATAATTTTGGGAAAGTTAAAGAATTTAATCCCAATCTAATTCAAATTCGAAATCTCTTTCTATTTGAAGAGTTGAGTTATATTAGGAAAGTTGCCTTATTTATGCCAATTCAAATTTAATTGACGAGTTGATTTAAATCCTATTCCATTAACAAGTGGACAAGTTTTGGCAAGTCTCTTAATTCCCCAAATCCCCTCCCCTATCCAAGGCATGGCTGGCCCCTCCCCTCCTTTCCCTCTTTATTTGGGGAATTCAAATTCAAACTTCCCCATCATCTCCACCCATTAAATCTGAAATTAAATTTCAGATTTTGAATTGCCTCCTTTTATCAACACACAAAAATATGGAACTATTTTCCCCTCTCCCTCCTCTATGACCTGCCCCCACTACCTCCACCTCTTCACTTTGAATTAGTCCTACTAACCTCTTCCCCTGAACATCAATTCCGAAGGATTTTCATCTCGCAAAGTTGTTGTCCAGATTTCCTGGACATATTAAAGTTGTTATCCAGAAATTTCAGCAAAGGCCGGTTGCTGTCCTGCTATCCGTAAATCCTTTGTTTGCTGTCCAGAAGTTCTTCAACCTATTCTCACTTCTTACAGAGTCTAGAATCTGAGGATTCTAAATTTGAAAACTTTCCTTATGAAATTTGGATGTAAAATTATCATCTCCTTCTCGTTCATATATCCCATCTTTGGATGCCATGTTTATGAATCAATATTTGATTACATTGTTTTCATTATTTCAGGTTTAAAGTCATGTATAGTGTGCCTTTTTTACCATCACATACTCTCATTATAGTATACCCTTTATTTCGTTTCGAGTGCCAGTCTTAAAGGTCAAGTTTGGAGATCAAATTCCTGTTCTCAGTTTATGAATCTTTCACATAGTCTTATTAGTTATTAGCAGTTTTGATATTAATGTTGCTAATGCTTAAGGGCATATCATCAATAAGGTAAAATTTCATGTGACTTTTTGTAGAGTTGTTGGACTAAAGCTCTTTATGTGGCGAAATTATTCTGTGCGAACGCCGAACGTCGTCCAGAGCCCAATGAAAATGCGCCATGTTACCTCCTGCTCGGTACCACAACTCAATACTGCTCGGTACCGGATGATGTGGCGGCACCTGATTCGTCTCTGGACGGTAAGGTGTGTCCGATGTCCGCATAGAATAATCTCTCCTTTACGTGGAGTAGAGTGAAGATATTTGAGGACTTCCTCATATTATCTATCTTGAACTCTTCCATTGTAGCATTTTGTCTCACCCTATGACAGCCTGTTTAGATCAGCATGTGGTGAATAGGGAAACACTTTATTAAATTGTTACATAACATCATTTTTACTAAAATAAAATTTATTATGATGATTATTCCAATTAGCACTTTACAATATTATCTAGAACGAAAGCAATTTGAACAATATTCTAAATATCCATTTATCTACAGAATGCTAAAACAATTTTAAGATTCTATATAAATAAAAAAAAAATTATGTAAATCATAATGGACATATTTGCTAAAACTCTAACTTATTATAAAATTATACACAAAAATATGTGCGCCCAAAATATCAAAAACTAACTTTTATTCGGGGTCTATCTTTTGTCTTTTCCCTTACTTAAAATGCTATTTAACATAATAGAGTACGAGTAAAAAGAAATTTAGCAAGATAAACAATTCATATACTACAATTTCAAGCCTTTATATCACTGCGTGGGGTCGGCTATATAAATCCTTTTCTCATTGTATCATGTTAAGAGTCAAATTCTCATTTAAATATAATAAAGAAAGATCATTTTTAATATTTTCTAACCAATTTTTTTTAGTTCTACCTCTACCTTTTTTAACATAAGTCAAATATAATATATCTACTTTTCTAATCGGGTCATTGGAAGGCTGTAGTTTTATGTGACCAAACCATCTAAGGCGATTCTCTCTAATCTTATCTTAGAGCTACTCCAACCTTTTCATGTATATACTCATTTCATATCCTATCTCTAATAGTAAAGCCACTCATCCACCTGAGCATTCTCATCTCTTCAACAGTTGACTTAATATTATGCTTTTCTTTTAATGGCCAACATTCTGCATCATAAAGTATTGCAGGTCTCACAACCATCTTATAGAATTTTCTCTTAAGTTTGAGGGGGGCTTTTCTATCACATAGTAAGCCCGATGGATTCCTCTATTTCAACCATCCAACTTGAATTTCACTAATAATATCACCATCTATTTCACCATCACTTTAAACAATAGACCCAAGATATATAAAACATGTACACTTATTAATGACTTGATCGCTTAAAGTCACAATCCCCCACCAGATCTATTACTACTAAAATTTTACTCCATATATTAAGTTTTAGATCCTACTCAAACAAAAACCTTTGGACTCTAAGGCTGACATCCATAATTCAAGTTTAACTTCAACTCCCTCTCTAGTTTCATCAACAAGAAAATATTATCAGCAAAAGGCATACGCCAGGGTACAACCTCTTGCAAATTTCTAGTGAAAACATCCATACTTAAGAAACAAAGATATGGGCTTAAGGTTAATCCTTGATGTAATCTAACTGAAATAGGAAAATATTGGTCAAACCACCTTGTGTTTGAATACAAGTAACAACTCTTGCATACATATCCTTAATGACTTGAATATAAGCATTATTAGCCTTTTTCTTTTCTAGAACTCTCCATAACACTTCCCTTGGAATTTTATCACATGCTTTATCTAAATCAATAAATATCATATGTAGATCCTCCTTATTCTCTCTATATTTCTCCATCAAACCTCTAAATAAATGTTTAGCTTACATAATAAACCTACCCGACATGAATACTAATTGATTTTTAGAAACATTAATATCACCCCATAGTTTTTAAAGTATGATACATTATCTTAATTCCTCTATAATCTGCACAATCTTGTGAATCTTCTTTTTTTTCTTAAAAATAGTAATCAACAAACACTTTCTCCACTTATCTGACATTTTTTAGTCTTCAAAATAATTTTAAAAACTTTAGTGAGTCAAGAAATTCCGTAATCTCTTAAGCATTTCCACACCTCTATTTGAATATCATCGGGTCCAACAACTTTACTTTTCCACACTTCTTTTTTTTAAAGCTTCTCTAACTTCAATTTTACTATTGCGCTGATAAAAATAAATTTTTTTTATTTTCATTTAGGGTGCTAAGGTCAATAAAGTCAATCGTATTCTCACAATCTTTATTGAAAAATATAGCAAATATCTCATCCACCTTTGTTAAATATCCTCTTCTAATAAACACACTTTTTGATCTTCATCCTTACTTAATACACTTTATTTGAATTAAATTTTTACTACGCCTATCTCTTTATTTCGCTAACTTATACATATATCTTTTGACCTACTTAGTAACTAATCTATTATATAAATCATTAAAAGTTAAAATCTTTGGATCACATATTGCTTTCTTAAACTTCTAATAAGCCTCTTTATATATTTCTCAATTATTAGAATTTTTACTTTTAAACTAATTTTTATAACAATTTTCTTTTATTTTTTATCTTTTCTTATCCATTTTGATTTCACCACCAACTATTTTTATTATTAGGAGATTTTTTTTTTGATACTCCAAATACATCTTTTATAACTTTCTTAATATCACTAGCTATTTTTTTCATATAACATTAGCTTCCTCAAGCCAAGATAAACAATTCAAATAAACAAACAAAAAAAAAATTATAAGATTTTACTTTTACTAATATAGTAAATTATTCATCTAAATATGATACCTTGAATTTTCATATATAGAATGCTTGAATTAACATTTGATGTACTTCATAAGCAAAATATTCTATTTCGACCAAGCTTTAGATAAACATGTAAGTTTTAAGCATTAATTATACAATATCACATTGTTAACTAATAATTTATAAATTTCTTTTGTTGATCACATAAATCACATACAATTCTTCTTTTAGCTATCGAATATATATCATCTATATGGGCGTAATTCATTCGACTAACGTAATATGAAAGCTACATGTCGAGATCACTTTGGCTTCCTTATGAGCTCGCCTCTATTACCCCTACCCGTCAAAGTCAATATAAACATCTTAAATAAAAAAACGGACATTTTTAAAATAAATTTCTTTCAAAATTTTTTAGTTGGAAATAATATGAAGAAAGAAAAAATTAGAAATGATGACGGTCGCTATTTTAAACAATGATTGGCTCTGGTGAGGTGGCGGGCGATCGAGCTGGCGGACGAGGTGGAATTGAGCTGGCGGAGTGAGGTGGAATCAAGCTGGCAAGGAGTGGGTGCAAGTAATCATCAACTCTTACAAGTCGTTGGATCTCTAAATGACTCGTCGGTTCTCCATAATGTTTATTTTAAAAACTTATTTTGGCATAAATTTTAGAGTAAAAATGGTTAAAATTTTTTAAGCAAAATAAAATTAAAAAACAGGACAAATTAAAAAAAAAGAAACAAATATATAATAAAAAAAAAAACAATTGGGATTAATAAAAAATGAAAAAAAAAACAAGAGAAATAAACAAAATAAAAAAAAAATAAAAAAAGAAAAATAGTGCAATACCCAAACCTTTAAAAAAAAATAAAACAGAAAAGAAAAAAAAAGAATAAAAAATAAAAACAAAAAACAATGCAATGAAAAAGAATAAACAAAATAAAAAATAAAAATAAAAAAAATTAAAAAAAATGGCCAGTCGTTCAATGAGTTAACGACTGATCATTTCTTTTTTTTTTTTTTAAATATATTTTTTGCGTTTTTATTTTTATTTTTACTTTTTATTTGTTCTAATCTTTTTATTTTCGTTGTTTCTAGTTTTTTTTTTTTTTGAATTTTTTTTTCATTTTTTATTTTTTTTTGATAATTGTTTACTTTTTTATCATATGTTCACCTTTTTTTTCCATTTTTTTTTGTTATTTTTATTTTTCATTTTTTACTCACCCCAACTATTTTTTCAGTATATATATTCGTTTATGTTTTTTAATTTTTCCTATTTTTTTATTTCTTCATTTTTTATTTTTATTTTATTTAAAAAAATTTAAATCATTTTTTACTTAAAAAATTGTGCCAAAATTGTGACACTGTTTGGAGAGCTCTCAACTAAATGCACCACAGTCTTGGAGAGCTCAGAACTAAGTGCACCACTCAGTCCTTGCCAACTCAATTCCACCTAGCCCAGCCAACTCAACCGCCGGCCACCTCACCAAACCAATCGTGGCCTGAGAATTTCCAAGGAAATTCATTTCTAAAAATTTGTCCATTAAAAAACCACACTTAGGCCTTTTGATGATCTCACCTTTGTCGCCCTACATGTACAAGTCTTATTACCATCTGTCCATAAGCATAATCTTTCTAAAGCACTTTTATTTAAATTTATTGTTAAAGCATCTAGATGCATACATGACATTTTCATAATATAATTTTATATTCGTGTAGTTTTAAAATTAAATAAAAAAAAACTTTATATTCAAATTTTGAAGGCAGATAATGCAATTAACATTGAAATAAATTGCTTTCTAAAGATTAAGGCTTCGTTTGGGACGGCTTTTTTATTACTTTCTAAAATGGAGTTTTAATACAATTTTTTTTATTTTTGTACTGAAACTCCGTTTTAGAAAGCAATGAAAAAACCGTCCCAAACAAAGCCTAAAATTGTTATCTTATCGAACTGAGGGTGCCAATAATCCTACCCCGAATAAACTGTCTCATTGTTAACACAATTTTTCTGTTGGAACCTCAATATTAGCTTTGGTACCAAATGGGATTTAAATGATTGTGAGAAGGAACAATGAGTGAGAAATGAAAGTGCAATAATTAAGGGCTTGTTTGAAGTATTTTTTTTTATTTAAGAACATGTTTGTTTAGTGTTTTTTATTTAACTATTTTTTAATTTTTGAATAAATCAGGTTATTTAAAAAATATATAAAATAATTTTGAGTATTTAAAAAAATTATTAACATCTTGCAAATTAAATAAAAAGAAAAGACAAAAAGTGATTCGAAATGACCTCTAAACAGGGAGGACAATTTCGAGTATTTAATTTGAAAATATTAATTTGCTTGTGTGGAATAGAAAAATAATTCAACATGACAACTTAATAAGATTTCCCTAAAAAAAAAATTTTGAAGCACATGCAATAGAATAAATATAACAAAAGTTGATATTTATAATTATCCAAAAAAAAAAAACTCCTAAATTTATTTATTTTGAAATCTGCACATATCTTCTAAAGTAAAATTTTGGGGTCCACCAACTAGAAATTAATATTCATTTCAGTTGTACAATTATCAAACCGAATACATAATAAACTTCTGTGGAGTTGTCATACCTTTGGCCTCCCCTCATCTATACGAAAAATTATTCTATGCGGAGTTTGGACTTCAATGAAAATGCGTCACGTCCGATACCGAGCTCGGTATCGACCGAGGCACCACTCGGTACTTAAGCGTAAACCGTACGGTTCTCTCATCCGGTGTCCGCACAGAATAATCACTCCTTATCTATACAGCTGAAAAAGGCTTCATCTGCTATAAATGGAGATATCAGCTTGTTATTGTTCTACTGCAGCTGAATTAAGACTCCACTACTGGAAGTTCTACACATTGCCTGAATGCCTGATGCCAAAAATACGCATCACAAGCTGTGAAAACAACCCCATAAATGGGATTATTCCAACAACAAGTTTTTACTGAAATTGTTACAGATATAAACTGTACAGGTATATATAAAAATGGAGATCTTAGAAATTCTCATCAATTGATTGCTGAGCGATGCCTGCCAAGGAAGATGTAAGTTCTGTTGAACCAAATCTTAGTAACTTCTTTTCTTTGCAGCCATTGATAAATTGATTCCTTGGTAATTTTTAATAATCCTGAGTAGTGTGGTCTCCTTGCCTCATATTTATCTTCAGCGAAGGTGGAGTTCTTTACGACCATAGAGAGGTTTAAATCAGGTTTATGCCCAGTAACAACATGAAGGCCCAACTCACCTTGCAAAACTCTTATGATTGCTTGCTTAATCTCATGCTCAGTACCTGTAGAGCATGTTAATTCATCGCCGACCCCTACGATAATGATCATGTCATCTTGAATGATTTTTCCTGAATAAAAAAAAAAAAAAAATATAGTGTCAATAAAAATTTTACAGGAGAAATTTTGTTCCTGATGATTTACAAACTTCTACATTCAATCATTAATAATTGAAATGGAGAAAGCCCAGGAATTTTCTTACTTGAAGTTTTCATAACAAAATAGAAAAATTAGTTATTATGTATAAACAAATTCATACAAACTTGACAAAATTCTGCATTATTTCTTGCATAATGAAGTCTCTGGAAAAAACTAATTAATTATTGATTTATAAAGTACAATATAGTAACCTACTTAAATATAGAAAACCCAAGAAATTATTGCTTGACTTTGCTCCTAAATTTCTTTCCTTCTCTCCTTTTTTTTCTTCTTGGCCCATTCTTCAATCTTATCCAAGATAGATTATAGCAGCCCAAATAAACATTATGCATTAAGAGAAAGGGAAATTTTTAGATCAAAATATTCGGATCAAAATTTAATTAGAATGTGTTTCATAACCATTAAATTTGCTTTGAAAAATATAATATATGATTAATCAATCAACATTTAGTATAAAAATAAATCAAATGCACTCATACTAAAATAAATGAAATGAACATAAAAAGATTTTGACCAAAATTTAATACGGATATTCTAACCCAATTTTTTTTCCTTAAAAGGAACATGTTCAGTGACTTTACTAAGATCATCATGCCACAACTCTAACTGCTCGGCTAATCATGCCTACCACATGCAGCTTATAAACTCTGAGATATGTTTAGTGCCCAAATTTTCATTAGCCAACTCCTAACCATTAATGGCTGACTTTACAACCAGGTCAGCTAGCCCACAGATCGACCATCCAAACAAATGGACATAGGGATTGAATATATTGAGGATGACCTTCAGGTTTTTCCCAACACGAATGACCAGCAGGCTATACAGATAAATATCCAACCGCCAACTTAAAACTACGAAAACAACCGTCAATGCCTTCACTTCTGAATAAAAAAAAAGGCATGCCTTCGCTTGTGGGCTCAAAAAATTCCATTATGAGCACTCCCGGCCTCTCTGCGTCATCATGTATCTTTTCTTTATTTATAACGATGACAAGAGTTTTAACAAGATTAGGTTCTGAGTGAATTTTTTCAGAAAGCAGATTGAGTTTTAGATAAGACACTACCCAGAGATTTCGCCCTCATTTTGTGAGGACTTTATGATCTGAGTTCTGGTTTCTTATAGGCGCAAGCCCCTATAGTTAATTACCCCTCCTGATAGCAAGAGAGAACTTTCGATTAAGGCTAGTTATTAAAGCGATCACATAGGTTAAAAAACCCAGCGTATAATAGCAACAATTTTAGGGTTTGAATTTAAGATTTGCATTTATCATCATGATTTAGAAATTATCATCACAAACTAAAAACAGATGGTGGGGGGAATGAAGACGAGCCCGATCAAGATCCCATGGTTCCGTCGTCCCGGTCTGTCATGTTCCGTGGTCTACTTAGTCAGAGGAGGTAGTCGACTCAACCTGACAAAAAGCATCTTGTCGGCAGCCATGGGTTACTTCGTCTAAGAATACCTTGTAGATCTGGGTTGGCATTTGTCTAAGGGGATAAATCAGAATCCACCTTAGCTAACAGAGGGCTTTATCCCTATCAAATATACCCTACGATTCATAACTCAAGGGTTTGAAGCCTTTAGGGAACATACGGGCTTTGGCCGTGATCGTAATATAACGGTGCCATTTCGTGGCAAAACCACCCGATCAGAGGGCATGTGCCACGTCTCTGTTGGCAAGAGACTATTTGAGGATGAACTTTAGCGATACACCCGACACGCATTCGCTCTTTGTGAGCTGAAATTATTTTCAAATTTATCACCCCCGACAAGCGGTTGTGGGAGGTGGATGGGTTTTAAATTTAAGTTTTATGTAATAGATTTTATTTTAGGGATTCTTGATTTTATTGGATTTGAGATTTGACTACTCCGGTTGAAAATTTCTGTCAACGCGGCCATCATCGGGGCAACGTTAAAGTCACTAGCATTTTCGTAGGGATTTGGTATGTATTTTGTAATTCAAGTCGTTTTGACTCCAGCCCTTTCGTGGAGTAGGATGAAACTTGAATTTAGACCCGCGCAGTATTCTCGAATCGTTAGATTTAAGATTCAGGTGTGACGATCGGAGCACATGCGGGTGATAGCGTTTGACCCTGCGCAGCATTTTCGGACATTTGGATTGTAACTTTACAAGTTGACCGGAGCACATGCAGGGATGTATTTTAGTTTAAGGGATCATATCTAATACATAAGGGGTATTTTAAAATATTTAAATATGACCCATTTAAATAAGTGATTTTATTTAGAAGCCCAAAATTCCATTTAAGGGCCTACGAACGCCTTCAGTCCGCTTGCACACACGTTGCGGATCCGGTGGCATTGAGTTTTATCTGCTGCTTTGTACAGGTAGATTGTTATGCACTACTTGTTGCTTTCTGCATGTGAATTGTAGTGCACTAACAGATCTCCTGCTATAATTCATGGAAGCCTGCAGTTGTTGTATGTTGTTTATCATTATTTGTAAGGAATCAGTGTATTCGATTGACATTGTATGGAGATTGACTGCACGGGTGTCGTAACCTCCATTACTTGTTGTCGATTAACACTCATAGGTTTGTTGTTATTGTGGCGAATCTCTCATTAATGCCAACAGGTGTTCGTGTCTACATAATCCTTCTTGTACTTTCTTGTTGGTAATACATTGGATATATGATGGATCTCCTACAATAGTTCGTAGGAGCTCGTACGTACTTTCTAGAAGCTTGACTGATGTTGACTATGAGAACATATTTGCAATTATTATATATCCCCTGTTATCATTTGTAAAAGTTTGATGTATTTTTCTGTAGGCCAACATATAATGTTGATGTATTACATTCACTGCTCATCTCTCTATATGTGTTGGTTGGCGAATTGTTTGGAGAGCTCTTTGTTGCTAGTGTTGTTTGAGAGCTACTAGAGAGTTTTGTGTTTTTGTGCTTGAGTCAATCTGTAGCCCTTTGGAGAATTGTCAATTTGAGAGTTTGTATATAGATTGGACTAATGGAAAACATTGATTTCTTGCATTTTATTTCAATTGCATCAATTAATTATGTTGATTAATTAAATGAATTCTAAATTTAAAATTAAGTTTCAATTTAAAATCAATTTTTCAGTTGGTTAGTTTAGATTTTAAGTGTATTTTAAAATTATTTAATTAGTTTAAATTAAAGTTCCGATTAAGGCTCGATTGATTTTAATTTAGGTTAAAGTTTAAATTGTTTTGTGAATTTATTTAACTATTTAAATTTAGTTATTCAATTTTAGTTTAGTTGAATTTAATAATTCTAAAAGCTTCAAGTTTTCCTGATTTCTATTAACCAATTCAACTGATTAATTCAAAGCCTAGTTATTCATTGGATTTATTAATTTTAAATCATTTTAATTTGTTCAGTTAAGTTAATTAGTCGGTTTACTTATTTGATTACATTATTAAATTGATTTTATTTTCTGATTTCAATATTAATTAACCTTAAAGTTAACTGTTTTAGTTAAATCAGAATTACAATTCAATTTATTGTATTATTTTTAATTTTAAGTTTGAATTGATTAGAGTTAGTTATTAAATTTTATTTTAAATCATTTTAAATTCAATATTTAATCAAGTTTTAATTTGAATTATCCAAATTTGCAAGTCATGTGTTTCCAACTTTCCCAAAAATTCACAAGTCCAATATTTTCGGAGAAATTTCGGTAGCCTTCCAACGTCCCCTCCCCGGCGCCGGGAGGTAAGGAGGGCATTTGCCCTTTTGGCTCGACTCGACCGGATCAAATCGACGGTGAGGAGATTGGGTCTTCAAGTCTTCAATCCCTCCGTCGGATTAACTCGATGACCGAGAGCTTCAGTGGACCTAATCAAACCCCGGGACTTCCTTCAAAATCTTCAATTTGATTTCGTACCTGTTTGCAAATCCTTTTTTTTATTTTATTAATTAATATTGCAATTATTTTTAAATTAAATGATCATTTAGGCATTTTTCAATATTCCCAAAAATTTGACTAAGTCTCAAATTTTTGAGAAAATTTCGGCAACCTTCCGGCGTCCCCTCCCCCGGCGCCAGGAGGTAAGGAGGGCATTTGCCCTTTTGGCTCGACTCGACCGGATCAAATCGATGGCAAGGAGATTGGAAGAGTAGTGTCTGCGCTCCCTCGTTGGCGTCGGGTTGGACTCGATGGAAGCAAAGCGGAGGCGGGAGCAGGAGGTCGGCGGGAGCTTGTGCAGACGATTGGAATCGGCCGGAACAGGCGGCTGGTGGCTGACGGTTTGGATCAGTAGCCGGTGTGGCTAGAGCGCGACGGTCGGAGGCGGAGAAGAGGCAGAGGTCGGCATCTGGTCCGGAGTTCGACGGGAGCCGAGAGGTGAGTTCAGATCTTCCTTTTCTCCTTCTCTCTATGTGCGATTCTGAGAACATGAGAGTAAAATGGAGGGAGGCCTCGTTTTTGTGTCGAGGGAGGAGGTTGTGGGGCATTTACTAAGCGTGTTTGAGATCGTGGGTGGTTTTGGTCCGATCGTGAGCTTGCGTGGCTGAGATAGCAAGAAGTTACAGGTCAACATCACTTTTGAATAATAAAAAGGCAAGCTACCATTTAAAAATATAAACACATGAAAAATATGGAATCCTGATAGATGCTGGAGAAGTATTAAATCATCAGTTATATTTCATTTTTTCAATCCTTATAATTCCTACCACCATCAATCTCAGCGCTTCCTAGAGCATCGACACTCCCCATGTGGTAGCCGGTTGGGCCAATTCAATCGAGGGTCTAGTGGAAATAATTAAAGAGTCAAACAGGCAGTCGAGCGAGTAGCAAAGCACACAAGAGGGCAAGTAAAGCCTCACGGCCAGCAAGTTGTGACTCCTCGTATCATGACTAAAATTGAATTCTCTTGATTAGGAAGAATCAAAGGTAGGGGAGAGGAAGCTTTTGGGCCAGTCACGTGGGGATTTTCGTGTTCGATGCATAGGGAGAAAAGTAATTGGTGCAGTAGAGTTATGTAAATTTTTATGTGTTTGATGGAAGAAAAAAAAAGAGGAGTCTATGCGTTTGATCGAAAATCGTCTCTGTTAATCGTCCCGTACCGTACACTTCGTACAGTACGAATAGTTCAATTCAGTTCATCATCTTGTACGATACAAATATCGTCCGGGACGAATAGTTAAAAAAACCACGGTTTCGTCTGGTACGATCTATGGGACGACAAAATTCGTCTGTAGTTTGTACAGTACGAATGACAGTCATTAATAAACCATGATTTAATTGCCTGATTACGGGGGATAATTTTGGCAAGATTTCAAGTAATCGTACAGTAGGATTAATATCGTACAGTACGATTAGTTCAACAGATCAAATTCAAAACCTTACCTAAATTATGCTTGCGGCTAGGATTTTTAGATGGAAACAAATCATACAGTACGATCACATCATACAGTACGATTAGTTCACAAACTAATCATTCAGAATTAGCTGTTAAGCCTGAGTTTTTTTTTTTTTTAAACATAAACAGAACATAACGAGATTAATAATAGCATATCATAGAAAAAAAGCATAGGCAACTTAAAAATAACATAGCATACTCACAACAAGAACATAGAACTTCTCTCCCTTTTGACATCACCAAAAAGAGGAGTATACACAAACCGATAAGTAAAGCAATACAAGAGGGAGAAATATACAACAAAACAAGCAAAAGCAACTACTAGTCGGGATCTAGATCAGGTGGTGATGGTGGGGGTGGTGGCTAATAGTACTGATGGATGGACGCAAATTAATTTTCTATCGAGGTGAAGCGTTTGCCAAACCATCGCATATCATCTTCATATTGTCATTGTTGTTGGTCAATGTGGTAGTCTAGCCGAGTTTTAAGGCGATCGAGCGGCTGAATAATATCGTCCTGAGGGTAGGTAGGGTAGGCAGGTGTAGGTTGTGGTATCAGTGGTGGTGGAGGTCCTTCTGCAGGAGCAGCTTCCCCTTCATCAAAATCCGGATTAGCATGCTCTTGTCCCCGATGGAAAAGAATACGGAAGGAGGCGTCTGTGTAAAAGATAGGAAGATTATCAGGGGGAATGGGATAGCTGAGTTGATATTTGGCATCGAGGATGTATCCTATGATATGTCCTAAGGCAATATTTTGTTTACGTCGGGCACTAGGATGTCGAATAGTGGATATGTTATGAATGTAGTCTAAGATCATTTGGGCTTCATCAAATTTGGTGGCTGACATGATTAAGTAAGTGACTATAGATAGAAGCGGGGTAATGTGAATGCGATCTCCAACTTTTGGTATAATAGATGTTCGAAGAACCTGCTGGATGATGCGGGCATTTTGAGTTAGAGATTGGACAAGTGGTAGGTGTTGGTTTGTGGGCACATTTCTAAGCAACATATTAACAGAGGTCCAATCAAACTCATTTATGAGCAGAGACGTGGGATGAGGTCCTTCGGTAGAGAGTCCAATGTGTTCAGCTAGATCGACTTTAGTGATTTTGACATTTCATTTACATACAAAGGAGGTCAAGGTTGTGCATTCAAAATTTATCTGAAGATTTGCTAAAAATTCGTATAGAAGGTCAGAGTGAAAAGGGAAGGCCAGGGTAAGAAGAAACTGGAGAGTGGTGGAGGCAAAAAGGTTCATAATCTCAAAATTTAAGGCGGCTTGGTTTAACATGCGAGATGGAGTGATCTTTGCCTCTTTGAACATTTTGTAGGCTTTTTCATCAGAGGCGGAGAGAAAACGATCATCGAACCGTCGAGAGGAGGAGCTCCCCTCGATCAGTCTATCACGTTTGCTTCCACTGGGCATTGGATAGAAATTTTTAAGGGATAAGAGATTTAGAGAAGTTTAAAGAGAGTTGAGCTAATGAAACTCTCCAATTTATAGATTTGTTGGATTATCATACAGTACGATAGGGATTTGTACAGTACGATCAAGTGAATTAATTCGTCTGGACGACTTGTCGAAAAAAGCAGTCAAATTGTACAGTACGATCAGTATTCGTACTGGACGATCTTAAGAGATTTCGTTCGTCCCGAGGAGTCGTGGGTACGACCTTTGACAAAAGGTATCATCCTATACGAAAATGTGTTCATCAAGTACGAAGAGCAATTATGATCGTACCGGCCGAGTTTAAATTCGTCCCAATCCAGCTTGACACATGGATCGTACTGTACGAAGAGAGGAATCGTACAGTACGATGATCAATAATGTCTATCGTACAGTACGAGTGGTGGATTGTACAGTATGATGAATATATCAACAAGCAAATCTGGACCGTTGATGGAATTAAGGGTTGTGATTTGTGCAATTGTGAAGATCGTACAATACGATTGTGTATCGTACAGTATGATATAAACAAAAAGTTTAAGGTTTTGGTGTCACTAAGATGTGTGTGAGATGATCAGGAAATCCTTTTTTTATTTATTTTTCTTGGATTAAGCATGAATGTCTATGATACCCAGTTTTGTCCTCAAGGTGCTAAAGGTGTCATAAGCTAGTAGTTTTGTGAATATGTCAGCCAGATGATCTCCTGTAGTTATATGATACAGTTCGATATTTTCCTTGGCTACATGATCTCTTATGAAGTGATGCTTAATATCTATATGCTTTGTGCGTGAGTGTTGAATTGAATTTTTAGATATACAAATTGCACTAGTGTTGTCACACATAATTGGGATGGTTCATACAGGTAGTCTAAGATCTAAAAGTTCTTATTTTAACCATAAAACTTGAGCAACACAACTTCCTATTGCTATATATTGTGCTTCAGTTGTTGAAAGGGTTACCGAATTTTGTTTTCTACAGGACCACGAAACTAAGGATTGTCCTATGAATTGATAGGTACTAGAGGTGCTTTTTTTATCTACCCTATATCCTACAAAATCAGAATCTGAATACTCTAAGATTTCAAATGTAATGTTGTGTCTAGGATACCAAATTCCAAAGTTTGGGTGCCTAGTAGATATATAAGAATTATCTTGATAGCAATCATGTGGGATTCTTTTGGGTCGGCTCGAAATTGGGCGCAAAGACATACACTAAATATTATATCCGATCTGCTTGTAGTTAAATAGATGAGTGATCCAATTATTCCCCTATACTTTTTCTGGTCTACTGACTTTCCATTTGGATCTTTATCTAATTGAATGGTAGAACTCATGGGAGTGTTCCTGTCCTTAGCAATATCGATTTCATATTTTTTCAGAATATCCTTGATGTACTTAGATTGACTAAGAAATATTCTATCTTCCATCTATTTTACTCTGAATCCAAGGAAGTAATTAAGTTCTCCCATCATGCTCATTTCAAACTCGTCACTCATTGTTTTTGAAAATTCATTGCATAAGGTTTTCTCTGATGATCCAAACAAGATGTCATCTACATAAATCTGAACAATGAGTATCTTATCTTCTACCATTTTTAAGAAGAGGGTGGTGTCCACACTACTCTTAACAAAGCCTCTATCTAGTAGAAATATGCTAAGTCTTTCATACCAGACTCTCGGTGTTTGCTTTAGCCCATACAATGCCTTTTTCAATTTAAATACATGATTTGAAAATTGTGAGTTTTCAAATTCGGGTGTTGCTAAACATAAACATCTTCTTTGATTACCCCATTTAGGAAAGCATTCTTAATGTCCATTTGATATAATTTAAAACCCTTGAAGCAAGCAAAGGCAAAGAGTACCCTTATGGCTTATAGTCTAGCTACTAGGGCAAAGTTTTCCTCAAAATTTATTCCCTCAATTTGATTATACCCCTTTACTAATCTGACCTTATTTCTCACTACTATTCCAGAGTCATTCATCTTATTTTTAAAGACCCACTTTGTTCCTTAGGTCTCTTGACTAATTCCCATATATCATTCTTAACAAATTGGTTTAGCTCTTCTTGCATTGCTAGGATCCAGAATTCATCTCTTAAGGCTTGATCTATGTTGGTGGGTTCAATCATGGAGATAAAAGCAGAATGACTAACTTCCTTCCTAAGTTCATGCCTAGTTTTTACATATTCAGATGGGTCTCCTAGGATCAACTCTCTAGAAAGACTAGAATAATATCTCCAATCTCTAGGCAATTTCTCTAGAGGTTCTACTATCTTTTAAAGCTATGGTTTTTACCCCCTGAATGACCTCACCTTCTTCTTCAGGATTAGGTTTAGAAGTCTTATCTGATTCATCGAATACGACATGGGTAGACTCTTCTACTACAAGGGTCCTCTTATTGAAGATTTTATAGGCTTTACCTACTAATGAATAGCCTAAGAAAACACCTTCATCAGATTTAGGATCAAACTTTCCTAAGGGTGACTTACCATTGATTAAGATAAAACATTTGCATCCAAAAATATGAAAGTGAGCAAGATTAGGTGTCCTACCCTTAAGGAGTTCATAAGATGTCTTATTAAGTTTAGGTCTAACATTCACCCTATTTAAAACATAACAAGCAGTATTCACTGCTTCTGCCCAAAAATATCTAGAAAGAGTGTATTCAACTAACATTGCAAATTATGCATTTGTTAGTAAAAAACTTTATGTCAAAACTCTTATCACATAGTTGACTAATACTTAACAAATTATGCTTTAAACCATCAACTAATAAAATATTTTTTATTATAAAATTTTTAGAATTACCAATAATACCTGAGCCCACCACCTTCATGATGGTGTTGTCTCCTAAAGTCACTTTGCCTCCTGACCTGGCCTCCAGTGTCATGAATTGCTTCACGTCTCCAGTCATATGTCTCGAGCAGCCACTGTCAATGTACTACATGCTCTCACTAGGCATTTTATGAGAGCACCCCTACAATGTCAATCAAAGGTTAGTTTTGAGAACCCAACTGAGTTTGGGTTCCTCCTTATGCTTGAATGAATGAGATGTATGCATGTTATCCTATGATGAATGCAATTTAGGTCTCCACACTAGATGTGTCATATGATAAATTGTGCAAGTGCGGGCTATGTGACCTAGCATGCCACAAGAGTAACACCTAACACCGGGAAATGGGTTCACTAACCTGTGTGGGTGATGGTGCCTCTTCCTAAGTTTGTGTGATGCTTGCAATGTTGAGGGGTTGTCGAACTGGACACGTGAGGGTAATGGTTTATTGTTTTCTAATGCTATAACCTTTGCTCTTAAGTATTCATTTACACTTTCGTAGCTTATCACTTCTAGTTTCAATGCATGCTCATTGCTATCTAGTTGACAAGTGAGTTCTTCTAATTCCTTAAATGCATTTTCTAATTCAACATGTGATGATTTCAAGGAATCGTGTGCAGCAGTTAATTCAGAAGCTTCTTGTTTAATGTATCAAATTCATCAAGCAGTGACATGTGATCTCTATCTAAGTCATAATGTTCTTTAACTAAACTAGCATGCTCTTTGTGTAAAGTATTAAAATCAGTGTTAAGACTAGCATGCAATTTCTTTAACTTTCTATACTAGTCATGAATTTTTTCAAAAATAACTAACAATTCATCATAAGAGAGTTGGCATATCTCATTTTGATCTGATTGATCAAGGTTATCATTAGTTATAAGACATAAATTCATTACCTTCTCTTCTGCTTCTTCTTCTTACAATTCTGAAACAGAGTCAACCCAAAAGGCTTTTTGTCTTTTTAGTTTGCCCTTCTTGTACTTTGACTTCTCCTTGCCCTTATCCTTGCTAGGGTGAGTCTTCACGTTGGGGCAATCAGCTCGGAGATGACCTGATTTTTTGCACTCGAAGCAAATTGTGTCAGATGTAACTTTGATATTCTTTGAGCTTTTACCTTTGTTCCAGTTATTTTGATGACGTCGTTGCTTCCTTTTCAGAAAATTTTTAAACTGATGAGTCATCAAGGCTATGTCGTCATCTTCCTCTGCTATAGAACTGTCACTTTCTGAATTGTTCACTTTTAGAGCCACAGTTCGCTCCTTTTCTCCTGCATCACTTTGCCTTTAACTCACTCCTTGCTCGTAGGCAATGAACAACCCAAGCAAATTATCAATTGAATAAACATTTAAATCTTTGGACTCAATTATTGTAGTTATTTTTGCATCATAAGAACTGGGTAAGCATCTCAAAATTTTATTAACTTTTCAGAATTAGATAGCTCTCGTCCTAGAGCATGCAAGGATGTCATAATCTGGGTGAATCTAGTGTACATTTCAGATACAGTCTCGTTAAGTTTCATGCGAAAGAGTTCGTAATCATGTAGTAATATGTTTATCCTAGACTGTTGGTGGGGGCAAGAAATATAGGGAGCCTATACCCTCGCCCACACGAATGATTGAGTCCTTAACCGACGACCCACTAAATCACGAATGATGCGACTAAGATGAGGAAGAACAAACTCTTACATTTCAAATTAAATTAAAAAGAAGAAATTTTAAAAATATTACAAACGATGACGGACCACAACTTTTGAGTCGAAATCAAAGACACCCTAAAGTTGCTTTACTTAGAGACGAAAGATACAGATGGAGTGGCACTTGCGGAGAGACGAAAGAGATTAGAAGCTGAGACGAAAGGTTGGAAAGCGCTCGCAAGATTTCCGGAGGGGATGAGAAAGAAGACGGACAAACCTTGCAAGCTTTTCCAATGAAACCCGCAGGTTTACATTTCCAAAAATCACATATCATTCACAATTTTAAAACATTACAAGCCCATCATATATATAAGTATGAAAGGGCAATACAAAAGGACACACAACATTAATTTTCACAAGAACCTAAACATCACAATCATGAAAATCCCCCCATGCTAATCACGAAGAACCGCCCAAGCTCAGAAACTGAAGGAGCAGCCGCGGGAGACAAGGAGGCCGCACGGAACCAAGGCGTCATAGCCACGGGAAACATCCCAGGCTCGAAAAACCAGCAGCCGGCCGGAATTCCAAGGGGCAAAGGCACAAAAAAAACTAAAGCCCATGGTGGAAGCTAAGGAGCCACACATGGGAAAACCAAACAACTTCTTGGGATTCCAAAAGCCCTTTTGGAAACCCAAGAGACAACATAAATGAAGATATTAAAAACTATAATAAAAAGTACATTAAATAAAAGATAATTATGAACTAAAACTTAGCTAATAATAAGCTAACCCTTAGTTCAATAAGTAAACTAAAGACCAGCTCATAAATGAGCTAAAATTTCAGCTCAATTTTGATTGAGCTTGTAAACTCGAGGGAGGCAAAAATTGATTTATTTTGGACATAAGTTGATCTCCCCTTTGTCTACATCAGATTCTCCCCTACTTGAAGAACTCATCTCCCGATGAGTTAGTTTTGGTTTCTTTTGAGGAGGCAAAGGCGTCGCATCCAGCTCTTTGATCTTATCTTCATATTTATGCAGGATCTCATCTCGCTCTTTCAGGAATTAATCTTGTAAATGCTGCTATTTCTTCATGTACCTTTCTGTACATAGGTGCATCCATACTTGAAGCTTGTACAGTTCATATTCCAGAGGATGTGTTGACTTTGATGGGATCTACCTATTCAAAGGATCTTCAATTTCATCTGACTTGCTTTCTTTTGTTTATTTGTCTTTCTTCATTTTTTTGATGACTCAAACAAGACTTCAAAAAAAAAAAAAACAAGACTTAAAGAAAGACTCAACTTAGACTCACAATTCTTATACTACTCAAGACTCACAAAACTCTCGAAAAGACTTGACTTGACAAACTTGACAAACCAAAACAAGATTTGACAATTAAAACCTAGGACTTCCTAACTTGCTCTGATACCAAATTGGTGGGGGCAAGAAATATAAGGAGCCTATACCCCTCGCCCACATGAATGATTGAGTCCTTAACTGACGACCCACTAAATCACGAATGATGCGACTAAGATGAGGAAGAACAAACTATTACATTTCAAATTAAACTAAAAAGAAGAGATTTTAAAAACATTACAAACGACGACGGATTACAACTTTTGACTCGAAATCAAAGACACCCTAAAGTTTCTTTACTTAGAGACGAAAGATATAGATGGAGTGGCACTTGCAAAGAGACGAAAGAGATTAGAAGCCAAGATGAAAGATTGGAAAGAGCTCGCAAGATTTCCGGAGGGGATGAGAAAGAAGACCGACAATGCTCGCAAGCTTTTCCAATTAAATCTACAGGTTTACATTTCCAAAAATCACATATCATTCACTATTTTAAAACATTACAAGCCCCTTATATATATAGGTATGAAAGGGGAATACAAAAGGACACACAACATTAATTTTCACAAGAACCTAAACATCACAAGCATGGAAATCCCCCCATACTAATCACGGAAAACTGCCCAAGCCCAGGAACAGAAGGAGCAGCCGCGGGAGAGAAGGAGGCCGCACGGAACCAAGGCGCCACAGCCAAGGGAAACATCCCAGGCTCGAAAAACCAGCAGCCGGCCGGAATTCCAAGGAGCAAAGGCACAAAAAAAACTAAAACCCATGGTGGAAGCCAAGGAGCCATACATGTGAAAACCAGACAACTTCTTGGGATTCCAAAAGCCCTTTTGGAAACCCAAGAGACAACTTAAAATGAAGATATTAAAAAACTATAATAAAAAGTACATTAAATAAAAGATAACTATGAACTAAAATTTAGCTAATAATGAGCTAACCCTTAGTTCAATAAGTGAACTAAAGACTAGCTCATAAATGAGCTAAAATTTCAGCTCAATTTTGATTGAGCTTGTAAACTCGAGGGAGGCCAAAAATGATTTATTTTGTACATGAGTTGAGCCCCCCCTTGTCTACATCAACTGTTTAACCTCACTGGTTCCTTCGTAAATGATACACAATCTATCCCAGATCTCCTTACCCATACTATAAGTAGACACTCACATATAGTCTTCTGATTTCAATGCACAAAAGAAATAATTTAAGTATTTTGCATTTTATTGTGCAAGTTCCATATCCTCATTACTCCATTTATTAAATGATAAAATAGTTTTAACACCATTCGTGAGATGAAAAGGTGCATAGTAATCTTCTTGTACCAGCATCCAAATGCGATACTCTATAGATTGTAAAAACGTAGACATGCGAATTTTCCAAAAGTCAAATGATATATTATCAAATAAGGGTGGACGGGTTATTGAATAACCCTCCGCAGTGTTATGGTTACCAAACTGTGCCATGGATCGTATGTCTCTCGATTTTTTTAAACACTATTTTGAAACCCCGCTTTGATATCACTTGAAAGTACGAGATGCGCCAAGAGGGGGAGGGGGCGAATTGTTATTTTAAAAATAAATCCTAAACACGAGTTCTAATTTTTTAAAATTTTAAAATAACAATTCAACTAGTCAAATGCAGAAGCTAACAATTCGTTCACAATTACAACAATGATGATAGAGTTCTAAATCTCACAATGGAAAAACTAAAATCTTTTTCACCAAGCAGTTGTCACAAAAAATAAATGCAAGAAAAGTAAAATGCAGAAAACGGAAAAAGCACACAAGAAATTTTTATTGTGGTTCGGTCACTTGACCTAAATCCACTCCCCGGAGTCCTCCACTCCGAGAGTTGCAGCAGTAAAAGTTGACTCTCCTTCTGCTCGCACAACAAGGCAGAGAAGCCTTTACAAAACTCACCTTCACCTTCCCCGGTGTGGCGGAGTGCCAGACACTATGTCACCCTCCTGGTGACGGCAACGGACATTCTCCTTTCTCTCCCTCCTAGAGAAGGCACAGAACCTCGAGGACGTTGACCTTGAAGCCTCTCTCCCTAAAGAGCTTCCACAAAACGCACTAAGGCCATAGGAGGAGCAAGCGTGCAGCTAGCTCAGAGTAATCGTGTGATCCCCTCACACTCCTCCCTCACGCTCAAGCTCACCTTTTCCTTCCTCTCACAAACCCTGGATTTCTTCAAAAGCTCCCTCTCAAGTGTTCCTTCAGTTATATGACGTTCCTCTTCTTCACACCCTTATAGAAATAAGAAAACTTCTTTTTGTATTAGGCTTTAGAAAACCCTAATGATTCAATTCAGCTGACAGTACAATCAGTTCAAAATCAATTCTGTCCAGTATGAAGGGAGACGAACAGTTCACAAATTTTAAGCATATCGTACAGTACAATCAAAAGATCGTCCTAGACGATCATTTTATTTTCCACTGTTCGTACGGGACGACTTATGGGATGATCGAAAACCTTCTCTGTTAATCGTCCACACTGTACACTTCGTATATTACAAATAGTTCAATTCAGTTCATCGTCTTGTATGATACAAATATTGTCCGGGATGAATAGTTTAAAAACCCGTGGTTTTGTCTGGGTATGATCTATGGGACGACAAATTTCGTCTACGTAGTTCGTATAGTACGATTACTATCATACAGTACGAATGATAGTCATTAATAAACCACGATTTAATTGCCTGATTATGGGGAATAATTTTGGCAAGATTTTAAGTAATTATACAGTACGATTAATATCGTACAGTACGATTAGTTCAACAGATCAAATTCAAAATCTTACCTAAATTATGCTGGCGGCTAGGGTTTTCAGATGGAAACAAATCGTACAGTACGATTACATCGTACAGTACGATTAGTTCACAAACTAATCATTTAGAATTAGCCGTTAAACCTGAGTTTTAATGACAGATCGTACAGTACAATTGAAAATAGCACAATACAATTTCCTTTAAAATATTTTTTTTATCTTAAAAAAAACTCTCCCCCTGTGTGATTGTGCATGGTCAGCCCATTTGCATACAATTTTTTGTGGCAGACTCAAAAAGTGAAAAATAAAGAAAATACAAAATACAAATTCTTTTACATCCTATTCTACCCAGTCTTGAGTCTCCAACAATCTTAAGCGGTGTGTATCTTACCTAAAATGTTAATGCTCACAGACAAAAATAAACATCTATATTTTTCAAGGAAGAACATAGTAATCCAGTCAATATTATTTGTCATCATCAAAATCAGATACTAGGGATCCTGAATTGCAACAAAAGATAAATTATAACTACTCATATATATTTCTTAATTATTTCTATATTATAGATCTTAAATCAACTACTGAGTTTTGATGAAGAAAACTCAACCCCTAATTAAATATTTCAAGAAAATCCCGAATTGAATAAATAGCTTATTGAGAAGGCTTCATATACAGAAAAAACTTCCAAGTGAAAATGGGCATGAATTGTGTAATATTTGTTCAAATTTGTAATTGATGGCTAGTGGCTATTTACGATATTTTGAATGTTATTTATTTGATTGTTTAGCTATCGCTGAAAGAACTAAATTACCATCCAATTGTAGTTCCCAACATGATATTCCAAGTATTTAGATAGGTCATGAAACCCCAAGCATCAAATTCATCGGCTCCTGCATCAACTATAAACCACATCCTCTTCACCTTGTTCTCTTGTTGCTACCACAGAGGCAAACCTACTTTGTCATTGTGCCACTCGATGGCAGATTTGTTCTTGGCTGCATGGATGATGAAGCCTCTTTCCATACCTCTGTTCTCAATTGAAATGAGTCATATCCATAGTTTAAAATTACACTATTAGAGATTCGCCTCAAAGCATGCCTCAACGCAATTTTAAAAAAAAGTCAATAAGGTGTATGCCTCAAGCTTGCCAGATAATGCTTATGCCTTAGTAGAGGTGAGGCATGCCTCAAGGCACCCCTTAGTGCAATTTTAACACAATTTTGAAAAAGCATAAACCTAAAAAAATAGAATTTTTGCTATTTTAAATATTTAAATTATAGACTTTATATTCAAATTCAAGTTGGATGGTTGAAGTGGAGGAATGCATCAGGCTTGTTGAGTGATAGAAAAGCCCCCCTCAAACTTTAGGGAAAATTCTATAAGATGGTAGTGAGAACTGCAATGCTTTATGGTGCAGAATGTTGGCCATTAAAAGAGAAGTATAATATTAAGTTAAGTGTTGCAGAGATGAGGATGCTCAGGTGGATGAATGGCTTTACTCTTAGACAACATACAAAATAAGCATATATGTGAAAAGGTTGGAGTAGATCCAGTTAAAGATAAGATTAAAGTGAGCTGCCTTAGATGGTTTGGTCGCATAAAACCTGCCTTTCGATGACCCGATTAGGAAAGTTGATGTATTAGATTTGACTTATGTTAAGAAAGGTAGAGGTAGACCTAAAAAGACTTGGCTAGAAAATATTAAAATTGACATTTCTTTTTTAGATTTAAATGAGAATTTAACTCTTAAAGAGATACAATGAAGAAAAAGGATTCATATAGACGACCCACGTAGTGGGATAAAGCCTTGTTGTTGTTGTTGTTGTTGTAGACTTTATATTCAAATTCAATATATTTATTGTACCTAAACAAAATTAAACTCGAGAAGAACCGCAAGATCTCAAACTTGCAACCACTTGACCCTCATGCTTGCACCTGATCCTGATGCACCACCACCACCAATGCACCGCTGCTACTTCTCCTCCAATACCTCTATTCTTGTAATACCCCAAACAAAAGCCATCGTTCTTGTCCTCTGGAGTCATGTGCAGAAAATGAAGGGTTCAACGTGGGAAAGCAATAGACCGACTGTGTCGATTTCGAGTCACTAGGATGACAAGGGACTTGCTCCGTCGTTTGGGTGTCGTCGTTGGTTCCATTACTTGGAATCGCGAAGGAGAAGAAATGAAGAGTTGCAACCAAATCAAAACTCTCACTTGGGGTTGACGAAGGGTCATCGGTTACAGTCGCTTGATGTTGTGAGGAGATGAAAAGCCTTCGTTCCTTTAAAATTGGAAGAGCTGGAGATGGGGAGAGACTGGGAGAGAGTTAAAGTGAGAGCGAAAGCAAGAGATAAGAAATCCGTGGGCTGGAGCGAGTGAGAAGAGTAAGATAAGGGGAGTGAGTTGTACGTGAGAGGCCGACAAGCTCGTGTCATGCATCTTGTGGCTACGACTGGATAAAAAGCATGTACGAGTGGGGAATGCAAGCGACGAGTTCAGGCAAACGACTAGGTCCTGCAATTGGGGGAAAGATAAGATTATATTTAACTTAAAATATTATTCTTATAATAAAACCTAATTTATAATCTAAAATTTAAAATAGATATGTGTTAGGTGATGATATTTTTAAATTTATTAAATTAATATTTGTTTTTATAATGTTGACACCTACACAGCAAACCACGTGCAAAAAGGGAAAAAACGACTAATCAAGCAACGCGCGCGTCGACGTGACGCATCACTTGAAAGGTCAAACAGCCTCTGATTGCCAAATAGAATGAGCCGTTGCAATCAGGACGCCGAGTTCTCCTAAGAGGGGATCCCTTGAAGTCAAATGGATAAGATCGGTCTAAAGGGACGACCGATCCCCAAAATTAAAGCGAGACGTCACCCAAACGATGTCTGATCGCGAAACAGATTTCGCTATTGCGTATGAAACTTTATTGACTCATAAAAATCACTATCAACTTGTTCAATTGGAGTTGCCTGGTGAAATAGCATGAACCCCGAGGTGACATGCAAATTGAAGAAATTGGCGCATGACGTTGCCAAAGACGTCCGATCACAAAACAGTCGTTGTCGTTGCATTTGGAACACCGTCAATACTAAAAAATCACTGCCAATTTGATCAATTAAAGTCGTGTGAGGAGATCAGCACAGCTTCTGAGGCAACGACGCACAAACCGAGAAAATTATCATGCAATGTTGCCCAAACAACGTCTGATTGTAAAACGGATTTCACTGTTGCATCCGAAATGTCGACAATACTAAAAAATAATTGACAATTTGTGCAACAAAAATTGCGCACGCAGATCAACGTGGTTTTTGAGGTGATTGCACACAAATGGAGGAAATACACCTGAAACGAGAGGATTTTTAGTGAATGGCATGTCACTGTCATTTTAAATTAATAATGATATTAATAAAATAAATTATTATTAATATTACTATTAATTTAACAAAATTAAAGTCAAACAAAAAAAATCCAATCACATTAAATTTCAAACCTCAGACCGTCGAAATGCTCCTCAGAAATCTCATAAAATCCGCCAATTTTGCATCTAAATCTCGGGAATTCAATGGAGGCAGCATCAATCGCAACTCATTAACTCTTCACTCGTCATTAAATTGAAATAAAGCGAACAAAAGTTAGTTCCTCTGCGGGGTTCGTTTTCGTTCCTCTGCTTCATCTTCCACACACAGTCGCAAACATACGAAGCTCTCCTGATCGCAAACCTTCACGAACCAGCAACAATCCACACTTCAACTGGTTGATACCTTCCTCCCTTCACATATATCAAGCCCACACAAATCCTCCCAGCCACGTCTAGACGTGCGAACCCGTCCAACCAAAGGGCCCGACCTAATGTTTGACGTCTTCTCCCTTAACCCTGTCCGTTTCCTCCATAATCCTGATCAAAACTCACGATCACAAGCTCTGCATGTCCGTCTCCCTCCCCTCTTCACGTGAAAAGCGATCCAGCTCTCCCCCCTTTCTCGAACCAAACCTGACCTGCCGCCTCCACGCCAGATCCCATCGCCTGTCCGTGTCTCCTGACCTAATGCCAACACCACCTCACTTGATTCCTATCTCCGACCCACCTCCTGTTCGAAGCCCATCCAAATGCCAGCAGTCGTCCATTCCTATTCTCCAGCCGACATAGCTGCACACCGTAGATGAATTCCAGCTTTTGAAATCCCTCAAACTCGCTGGATTCTGTTCACTGTGCCACCTCCTTGTTTGAATCACTCGACCTAGCCGTAAGCCAACTGCAGTATCCGAACCGAACTTCACTCAGCTCAGATCAACCAATCTCCACATAAACTAGCTTTAACCATCCTTCACATCCATATAATAACAAAAGAGGAAGAGGGAAAAAAGATGAACTCCCCTCACTTTCTCTTCTCCCACTACAACATCTTTTGCTTTAAGTCTTCATTCAACTACAAGCCAAAGCCCTTCTTCCACATACATCTCCTCACTTAACTACTCAAAAAAAAGGGGAGGAAGACAGTAAGTACTTATGCCATTATTAGTGATACTTATTTGTTCCCTTTCATTATTACAAACATCAATTGCTGTTATTAGTTAAATTAATATTACTATTAGTGTCATTAGTTTCTATTTTTTAAAATTAATTTTATGCGTTAACATATACATATACATGTGTATATATATATATATATATATAAATATATCCCCCCCCCCTCTTGGTTAACCATGGGACTAGTTCATAAGGGCTTAACAATCCTGTCGAATTTCCAAGTGCCATCAAAGCACTTTTATTATGTGCTCAACTCAAAAACCTACCATGTATAAGCTACAAAATTCATATATGATAAAATTTATTTCGTACAGTATGAAAGAACACTTAGAAAATGATATATGATAATAAGAAAATCTTCTCAAAAATAAAAACATGACATGCTTTGAAGTTAACACAAAAATGACAAACACAAAACTAAACACGTAAAAATGAACAAAACAAATAAACAGAAATAAACTAAATAAACATATATTTACAACACATTAAGATTGCAAAATTATAATTTAAGTGTTAAGATCAATCATACCAAATTTGGTTCTTAAGATGCTAAATGTATCAAAGGCCAGTGTTTTTGTGAAAATATTTGCAAGCTGATTTTTTTTAGTTACATGGTTCAATTCGATCTTAAGATTTTGTGAATATTAACCAAAATATTTTTGTGAGTAAGATTTTAGATCTTAAGATTTTGTCTGTGCATGAGGATGCTAATGTTATGTGGGAAAAAGTGGCTAGTGATATTAAGAATATTGCAAAAGATGTGCTTGGAGTATTAAAGGGAAAAGCTCCTAATAGTAAAAATAGTTGGTGGTGAAATCCAAATGTGCAAGAAAAGATTAAAAATAAGAAGATTTGTTATAAAAATTGGTTTAATTTTAAAAATTCTGATAATTGGAAATATATAAAGTGCTCGTAGAGATTCTAAGAAAGCAATATGCGATGCAAAGACATTACTTTTAGCGATTTATATAATAGATTAAATACTAAGGAGAGAGAAAGAGATATGTATAAGTTAGCCAAACAAAGAGATAGGAGTAGTAAGGATTTAGTTCAAGTGAAGTGTATTAAGGATGAAGATCAAAAATACTTTTCTTAGAGATGATATTAAACAAAGGTGATGAGATATTTTTGCTAAACTTTTATGAAGAGTGTGAAAATAGAATTGACCATAGTGACCTTAGCACCCTAAATGAAAGTAAAATTTATTTTTTATCGGCGTATTAGTAAAACTGAAGTTAGAGAGGCTTTAAATGAATGAAGGTGAAAAACTGTACACAAACAACAACATCAAGCCTTTATCCCACTACGTGGGGTCGACTACATGAATCCTTTTTCTCCATTGTGTTCTATTAAAAGTCAAATTCTTATTTAAACCTAATAAAGAAAGGTCATTCCTAATATTTTCTAACCAAGTCTTTTTAGGTCTACCCCTACCTTTCTTAACATAAGTCAAATCTAATACCTCTACTCTCCTAACCGAGTCATCGAAAGCCGTCGTTTTTATGTGACCAAACCATCTAAGGCGACTCTCTCTAATTTTATCTTCTACTGGAGCTACTCCAACCTTTTCACGTATATGCTCATTTCGTATCCTATCTCCTAAGGGTATAACCACTTCATCACCTGAGCATCCTCATCTCTGCCACACTTAACTTAGTATTATGCTTCTCTTTTAATGGCCAACATTCGGCACCATAAAGCATTGTAGGCCTCACTACCATCTTATAGAATTTTCCCTTAAGTTTGAGGTGTGGAGAGTAGAGGTATTAGATTCGACTTGTGTTAAGAAAGGTAGGGGGAGACCTAAAAAGACTTGATTAGAAAATATTAGGAATGACCTTTCTTTATTAGATTTAAACGAGAATTTGACTTTTAATAGGTCACAATGGAGAAAAAGGATTCATGTAGCCGACCCCACGTAGTGGGATAAAGGCTTGATGTTGTTGTTGTTGTATCTACCGCCACACGCGTAGGCATAATTCGCTAAACTCAAAAATCCTGCTCTCGGCATTTGCAAAGAGCCGGAGAACCACCTATACGCGCTCTCGTAGCACGGTGGGAGGGAGCACAATGTGACGCTTACGGCGAGGCGGGTAGACCCTGTACATGCTCTCGTAGTGTGGAGGGGACACTTATAAGTACTCACACCTACCTCAGAGCTGGAGGAAAAATCAATTTCACGTTTTCGAATAAGTACCTCGAAGATCCATACATGCTCTTGTAATGTGGTGGGATTGAACAAATACGGCTGCGGTGTCACTCGACACCCACCATACATGCTCTCGTAGCGTGGTGGGATGGCCCAGACTCCTGAAATTTCCCCTACACGGGGGAGACGCCGGGAGAGCGCGAAATCTGAACCAAACAGGGACCTAATTTGAACAAGAATGGACAAACGGGGAAGCCATTGAACGACAGTGGACTTGAACAATTTGAACAAACAACTGAACTCACAATTACAGGGAACAAGACTTGTAATTGCAGGGAACCGGACATTCAGTTAAAAAAGCACAATCTTAAATTAAAAATTTAAATGCTAAATCACTATCATTTGAACAAACAAACAAGAGTCTTATGTTAAAATTTTTAAACATAATCTGTTGATAAATGTATGAACAAAATGAGAATATCAAAACCAAATGATAACTAATCATTGAATGCATTCAAATGAATGTCAACAATCAAACAAAGGAACTCATGGTGAACAAGCCCTCAGGGAACACAGAAACAACCAACATGCATGAGGAGAAGAACAATGAATGTTGCGACATCTTCGCAATCAATGACAATCCTCCGGCGAATGAATACAACAGTTCCTTATGAATAACAACGGTCAACATGCTACGAGTATAATAAATCCTTCGCACAAACACAATGTGCTGTCTATGAAGAAAGGCAATAAGTTTGTAACACATGCAAATCATAACTAACAACATGATGATGAATAAGCTGTGAATGTAGTAGTCTCCCTATATCCAAACCTGCTTGTTCAACACCAGCCGACTGGCAATTGAATACACTAATACACTTGCGAGCAACAACAACATATAAGTTGTAAATGTAACAACCCCTCTCCAGTCAATATCAGCTTGCAAGTAAATTCATCGAACATCTGCAAGTGAGGAGAGACAACACATGGTGAATGCAATGGACCCCTACAATAACTTCTATGCAGTCAAATGCACTAGCTCATCGGCGAACAAAACACTACTTATGAACATACACAAGCATCATGTAGCAAACGATGAATATGAACATCTATTGATGACTTATCCTTTGATGGAAATCAAAGACCCGTCACGCATACAACAGTTCACACAAAGGTACTGCCCAGCAACAAGCAATGAATGTAGTAGTACATCGCAATCAACATCAAGAATGCAAGTGAATATACTCAGCCTGGCAAACAGACACACAAGTCCCTAAGTAAAATTGCAAGCTATATATGAATGACGGCAATTGATATCTAATGTTTGCATAAGTCATGTAAGAAAGTACAATAATTTGCCTGTAAGCAGCAACAACAAATACATTGCAAGGATGGGGGGTCCTTCACGAGCTAATAGAAGTCGATATGTAAATGAATGCAAACACCTGTCGACAATGATGAGGAATTTTTCATATGCACAGTAGCATGTATATAGCTGGTAACCAACGACGAGCAATGAATATTACAACGCCCTTGTGGTTGACGATCACTCAATGGAGAGCGAATACATCAATCCCTTAGTAACCCGAAGCGAGTGACATGCAACAAATGCAAGTGCCTATGGGGCACTGTAGAAGACCCGTTGTGCACTCAACATGCCACCTACGGATCAATACAAAAAGGTTACGACGAACACAAGCTTCTACGAGTTGCTGTAGAAGGCCCATCAAGAAAAGAACTTAAGTTCAAGACTGATCCTTCTATGCAAATGGATAGGAGTCGACACAACTTTAATTATCATATAAATATACGGTCAAAGTGTCGATCAAGATATTAGTTTTAACACGTTCATATTAGGCCTTCAAAGTTTATAAGAAAGAAAATTCATTAAATAAAAGCATACAGCTGATGAACCCAATCCAATGTCGGCAAGTTAACAGAGTCGACAAGGTTCAATCCACAAAATACAAATATTTACAAATGACCCCATCTACTCCGATAATGGCAGTGTTGAACGTAAATCTCAACCGGAGGGGTTAATTCTAAATACTTTACACCTTCAAATGCCCGTGATTCAAAACTCCAAAAATACCAAAATTCAAAAATAATTAAAATTGAAATCAATCACCAAACGCTTAAAGCAAAACCCATCCACGCTCAGCAATAGTTTGTCAAGGTGGACAAATTTAAATATCACTTCAGCTTACAAAGAGTTAATGTCTGGTCGAGAATATCACTAAGATTCATTCTCAAATGATCTCTTGCCAGCAAGGGGTGTGACGTGTCCTCTAACTAGCGATTTTGCTGCCAAATGGCACCACCGGTAAATGGTTATGACCGGTGCCTTCTAAACAGGGTGGTTTGCCGCCAAATGACACCACTATATTATGATCAAGGCCAGAGCCCGTAAGCTCCCCAATGACACTAAATTCTTGAGATATGAATCAATAGGATATGATTGATAGGGCACAAAATTAAGCTGGATTCAAATTTATCCTCTTAGAAAAACATCCACCCCAGGTCAACAAGATACCCTTTGATGAACCAACCCATGGTTGCCGACAAGAATCCTACTGTCAAGTTGGGTCGACAACCTCCTCTGACTAAGTAGGCTAGGGACAATGAAAACCCGGGACGACAGAATCATAGGATCTTAATCGGGTCCATCATCCTTCCCCCACCATCTGCTTTAAGTGCAAGGTGGTGAATTTCTGATTTTAAATATTAAATTTTCAACCAAACTCATGCTGCTACTACTATATATCGAATATCACGCATCTACGGATACAATGTATTTATTTGACGACTAGCCTTAATTGAAAGTTCTCTCATTATCGGGAGGTGTAATTAACTATAACGGCTTACGCCTATAGGCAACTAGAACTTATATCTCGAAAGCAAAGGGAGGTCGGGGTGCGAATTTTTGGAGCCCAGATATAATTAGAATAATAAATTTAAAATATTGTTATATAAAATATTTATAAGTAGATTATGATTTTTGAAGGAAAGAGAGTGTAAATTCTATCTAATAAATTCATAGGAGATTTTATTTATATAGTTCATAAATTAATTTTTTAGAAATAAATTAAAATAGAAAAAATGAATGAATTAAACATAATTATCTATTTATAGAAAAATGAGTATATTTAATAAGTCAATTAAAATAATAAGTTAACTTAAGAGAGATATCATTAAATAATATAAAAAAATTATAATAATATAGAAATTATATTTTAGAAAATAGTAATAATTAAATCATGATTTTCATCAATTTTTAAATGATTAGAAATAAATTTATAGAGCGAGGAAAATAAATTTTATCATTAATTTAATTCTTTTAGAAATAAATTAAATATAAAAGCTATTTAGATAAATTCAATAGCTAATTACAGAGATTTATATTGTATAAAAATAGTATTTAAGATTTTAGTTATTAGATTTATGATATATTAAATAATAAATTTAATTTATGGGAGAAAATTTATATACTAGAAGTAGAGAATATTTGAGTACGAGAAAAGTTATAAGTATGATAATGAGAAAGTGATTAAATATGTCTTAAGCTGACGACAACAAAGTAGTAACTAAAGCAAATTGTCTAGACATTCAATTTCAAGGCGAGTATGCATGTTCCTTAATTATAATAATGGTGTTGCTTCTTCTAAATTGCATTTAATCGCTTATAAATATTGCAAATTACTTATATGTTATCTCTTTTAAATACAATTGATCATATTGAACTTGATGACATAGACCTATATAAGTTAACACAAGTTAGCTATTATTTATTATGAAATGATATGAAATTATTTCTTCTAAGCTAAATGCATAGAATGATGGTTACACATTTATTTAATTATAAGTTAAATCATGATTTATTTTTCCCATATTCAATGATTAGTCATCTTAAAATATATGATAATTAACATGTTGTGTTTCACATTTTCAAATAAAGCTAATGAATGCAATATGAATGAAATGGCTAGAGAGGTACTTTTGTATGAGCATGTTAATTGATAGAGTATATCCAATTATGATACTGTTTGATGAAGCAAGATACTCACGTGCGTGAAATGAAAAAGGTTTTGGAAAAGGTTATTGCAAAAAATAAAATAAAAATGGAAGTACCTTCATTCGTATTAATTAAGACGATGCTTTCTATGACAGTTGCATTAATTCTAAAAAAATTATGACAAGATGGATATGATTAATGGTCAATTCCAAATATTAAATGTTATTAAATAAAGTTACTTTATATTTTACAACAAGTATGCATCATCAAAATGTCATGTATTACTATTGTTTAGAAGTATGACATATTCAATGAGCTGTGCAATGACTCACTCTTATATTTGCAAATATATATAGGTATTTTTTAAAGAATTTAAATGAGTGAAATAGGAGAGAACGTGTATCATAGGCATGATGCTAAAAAAATGATATTTATCAAATTAGTTATAATATTCTTCTTCATTAAAATACATTTGAGATTTTAATGGCTCTTTTTAGTATATTAGAAATAATTAGCTAGTAAACAAAATTTTAATTAATCATCCGACCATCTATTCTTGCCTTATTAATTCAAGCCTCCAGATTGAGTCGTGACACGTCTTGTTATTGAAAACCCATTTTTTTTATTTTTAGTATGACGGGGGAGAGAGAAATTAATTAAAATGATGATTCTAATTAGAGGTGTCAATATTTTACACGAGCCGAAAATCCAACCTGAAAATTCCGGATTAGTGTCAACCCATTTTAGAAACAGGTCAAGGTCGGGATTCCGACCCATTTGTAAAATTGGGCCGGGTTTGGGTTAAGCCAGAAACCCAAAACCAACCCAGGTTGACCCGAAAATATCGCGCTCGTCAGCGTCATCCTGTGACCACGTATGGTCGAGTCCTCTCATGGAGTCGTCCCGTGGATGCTAGACCCGCACTGTCGGTTGTCGTTGTGCCGCAAGCCTGCAGCTGGCTTCGCCATTGCGTCTGGTCGAGTCGTCGATGACTAGACTGAGAGTTCGGGATGCGCCAAGAGGGGAGGGGGTTAATTGGTACTTTAAAGAAATCCTAAGAAGGAATACTACTTTTGTAGACTTTTCAAAGTTTTGAAATAAGTAATTTAATTACCCGATGTGGAAGCTAACAAATTAACAACAATTTCAATAATGATGATGAAATTCAAAATTGCACAACAGAGCATTGATCTTAGATATTCACCAAGCAGTTATAACAAAAATTAAAGGTAAAAAGTAAAATGCAAAAAATATAAAAGCATACCAGAAATTTTATAGTGGTTCGGTCAACCTTGACCTACGTCTACTCCCCGGAGTCCTCCACTCCGGGAATTTGCACTAACAAAATGTGACTCTCCTTTTGTTCTCACAGCAAGGAGGAGAAGCCTTTACAAACTCATTTTCACCAAACCTGATGCAGCGGAGTGCTGGACGCTATGTCACCCTTTCGGTGACGGCAGCGGACCTTAACTCGTTTTTCTCTCTCCTGGAGAAGGCAGAGAACCTCAGCTTCTTTTTCTTCCTTCTAAAAAAGGCAGAGAAACTTTAGGAATGGACTAAGAAGCCTCTCTCTAGAGAGCTTCCAAAAGACTTACTAAGGCCACAAGAGGGTGTAGCTAGCCCGGGGCAACCGTGTGATCCCCTCACACTACTCCTTCACGCTCAAGCTCGCCTTCTCCTTCCTCTCACAAACCCTGATTTTCTTCTCAAAAAGCTCCCTCTCAAAGTCGTCCTTTAGTCATGTTCCTCTTTCTATTCCTTAAGAGAAAACTTAAAACATAGCTTTTGAAATAGGCTTCAAAAAATCCCAAAAATTCAAGTTAGCCATTACTGTTTGTATAGTACGATTCAAGTTCGTACAATATGATCAGTTCAAAACTAGTCCCGTCCAATACGATGTAAACAGGCGTTAAAACTAACTGTTCAAATTTTATGAACACATCGTATAGTACGATCCAGAGATCATCCAATACGATATGCTTGATTTTCTCTATTCGTACGGGATGATTCCTGGGACGACTGAAAGTCGTCTCTGTCACTCGTCCTGTACTGTTCTCATCGTACAATACGGTTAAGTCGTCTAGTACGATATGAATATCGTACAGTACGATTAGTTCAAAAATCGTAGTTTCATTTGGTATGATCTTTGGTACGACCAAATTCGTCTCTACCAGTAGTTTGGTACGATCAACATCGTACAGTACGATTATTTCAAAAATCATGTTTCGTTTGGTACGATCTCTAGGACGACCAAAATTTGTCTCTGTCAGTCGTCTGGTACGATTGACATCGTACAATACGATCGACTATCATTAATTAAACCATGATTTGATTGACTAATTATGAGGGTTAATTTTAGCAAGATTTTAAATATTCGTACAGTACAATTCACATCGAACAGTACTATTAGTTTAAAAATCAAAATTTGAAATCTTACTTAAATTAATCTGGCGGCTAGGATTTTCAAATCGAAACGAATTGTACGGTACGATCCAAATCGTACAGTATGATTAGTTTACAGAAACTAATTTTCCAATTAGTCGTTAAGCCAATTTTTAGATAACAAATCGTACAATATGATTGAAAATCACACAATACGATTTAGTTTAAAAAATATATATACTTTAAAAATATTTAACTACTCTTATATGTGTGTGCATGGTCACCCAATTTGCATACTCTTATGTGGCCAGACTCAAGAAGTAAAAATAAAGAAAATAAGATTACAGACTCTTTCACATCCTATTCTACCCAATCTTGAGTCTTCAGCAGTCTTGAGCGGAGTATATCTTACCTGAAATGTTAATGCTCACAGACAAGAGAAACATCTAAAATATTTAAGAGAAAATGTAACAATTCAATTAATATTATTTGTCATCATTAAAATCACAAACTAGGAATCCTAGATTGCAACATCGACGTCGTCCCGTCCGTGTGCTGCCATAGTCCAGACCCATTTCGACGTCATCCCGTCCTGCAACGAGTGCGAATGCGTGTTTGGTCTGTCGAGTTGTCCCATCATTGGCGTCGCCCAGTCGCTTGGGTCCTGTAGCAAGCACGAATGCGCCTGAACCCTAACCCGCGCGGGTCGGGTCGGGTCAACCAGGTAACCCGCATGGGTCAGGTCTGGGTTGACAATCCTTACCCGGTTTCAAGACCGGGTCGGGTTAGGGTCAACCCGTTTGGACCCGGGTCAACTCGGGTTGGACCAGAACCCGACTCGTCGACCTATTTTGACACCCCTAATTCTAATCGAGATCTTTTTAAGTGATAAGAGTGAGGATGATTTTGAATTCATAAATCAAGAAATTAAACTACTTGTTTATGTTGAACTAGGAATGATGGAGACTATTAATTTAGCATTGTTTGTAATCTTGTATAACTTTTAATGAACTAACTTTGATTTTTTTGGATCTTACTTTGCCATCTTACTTTAATGTTCATTTGTTTATTTTTATTCATTTAATGGTTTAATTATGAGGCTTACACCTCAAAAAGCCTTGAGGCTTATGCCTCACTTCACAAAAAGAAAATGCCTCAATAACCGATTGTGTAATTTCAAACCTTGATAATTATCATATTCTCCAACTGTTATTGGCAGTGGCCATTCTCGGCTACCTATCCCTAGTGTCCCCACAATAACTCCATCGCTTCCCCCAACCCTCTCCCTGCTAGTTATCTTAAGAGGATGAGGTCAACTCCCAACACCAGCCCTACTATAGGTCACCAATTGTTGTAAAATTTGGACTAAACCTAATTAAAATATTGAGAGAAAAAAAACTAAAAAAGAAAAAAGAAAAAACACATAATTTTATATAATTGATTGTTACACAGTTGCCAACACTGTAGATTTCACTATAGTTTAATTATGAAGAATTATGAACCAAATTCCCCTAACACAAACATGAAGGTCAATATAAAGGACTAAGTTTGGATAGCGCGTGTTCCTACATAGGATAAAAATTAGAATCCATAACTTAACACTAAACCGTCCAAATTACTACTAACTTTTGCAAGAGGGATTACGCAGCCCGATGCAGAACCCTGCAGCCTACCTCTACTATTACTTGGCCAACAAGACATAACGCCAGAAATACTAGTCAAGGCATGCAGCAGTTGTAGTTAGTCCGTTGTTGAAGGTAACAGAGATCTTATAACAACTCAAGGACAAGAATTCCACATCCATCAAATAACTAGTACTTTAATATTTAAAAGGACAGCATATCCCGTGATAAACACATTGTGCCTTGATAAAATTTCATGGTGGAAACCCAATTTTATTGTGATAAAAAACAGCTACCTGACATTAAACATACAGTTATCAAATAATTTTCCGAACTTTTTTCGGTGTTAAATTGTTCAGCAAATTTGTCTCATTAACTTAAAATACACATGGGAAAAGAAGTACCCACCTTGCTGGTAGTTCTCCTTAATCATCCTCAGAACTGAAAGAATAACAATCCGAGCTTCAATCTGCGAAGACAAAATAAACTTATCTAATAGACTAACGAAGAAAAAAGAAGTAAAAAACTTCGCTAAAAAAATGTTCAGCCAGTGCAAGCAGATGTAGTATTATGACTTCAAGCAAAGAACAATGGAAAGAGGAACCAAAAAAAAAAAATCAAATGTATTCTCGCATACAAAGCACACAGTGGCACTCCCTCTACAACGGCTTTTTTTTTTTTTTTTTGCTTTTGAAGGACCAAAAGAAATATGTGCAGTGCCCTGACCAAATTATAACGATCCAAGGCAATTCCCTTACAGCAAAGCTTAACTAGTTCTCTGTTGTTTCTTTAGACTTTCATTTCACGCCTTTTGCCCAGCAAGTAGAATTACATCAAAAACTTTTAGAAAGCCGAAGCTCTAGGTTTGCGTAAGCTAGACGTGGAGATTTCCCAGATTCAATCCAACACATGATTTACTTATTGACTCGTTTGGTTTGAATTTTTAAATTTTGCCTTGGGTGAAATATTTCAAGCAATTAACCAACCTAGTTTGGCAATGAGCTATAAAAACTTGTCTCCAACAATAATTTCCAAATTATTGGTCACAAAATATATAATGTTTCCTTTATCATGCATAAGTCACCTTTGTGAGACCTCTGATGTCAATAGCTTGATAGTCAGCCGTGTCCTTCTGCAAAAATGTTGCTACTCTTTCAAGAAGTAGACAGCCTAGTTTCTTGGAATTATTTAAGTTGAATCTTTTGTCAATCCTAAGCATGTTTTTCTTTTGACTGTTACTGCATATTACTCCTTCACACCACTCCTCAAGCAACTCCTTGAGATAGTAATCATTAGAACCGTACCTGAATTTGAACATACTCATCAAGTGAGAGCATATAAAATATTCAAATGATATAAATACAATAAAATGCTCAAATCTTCAAGTAGCAAGACCACTTCAATAGATTTTTGGTACATAGCATCATTCAGTTTAGCATCTAGGCACTTTCTAGTCCATAACAACTTAGATAGCAGATGCCACCACCAAAATTAAAAAAAATAACACAGATAAAATGCTCAGAAGATGCAGTTTGAATGCTACATACCCTGCTTTTCGCATATCCTGGTAAACAGCTAGGCACTGTTGAACTTCACACAAGGAGCCATATTGGCTACGAGCTCTCAAAAGAGTTTTGTAAGTTACCTGAGTTGTCAATTACCAGAGCTACTAAAAGTTAGCAGCAAAAACATGCAATCCTGTTTTCAATATATTAATTTGAATATAAACTCATAAGCAATTTTTTTAAGGTATAACAAAAAAATAAGCAGTTTTCTTTGCAAAATTTAAGCATTTATTTTGAGGCCAATGAGATTTAAAGAAAAAAGCGGAATGCACCAAGAGCACATGCAAAGGAGCAAAGCTAGGGGCAAATAAATGAATCAGCCATGAAAATTAATGATAATTCATATCCGTTTAAATACCAACTAGTCATAGAACTGTAATGATAAGAAATGCATATAATCAATATATATCCAAGGACTTATCTAAGGAAACAGAAAGAACCTAGCATGTATAAAAGAATCAAAAGAGCTTACCCAATTGGGCTTCAATTGGTCTCTCTTCATTTCTTCAAATAGAGAAAATGCCAATCTTGGGTTTCCATTCTGAGCACATGCCTACAAATACTAATAGATGTATTATGTAATTGAAGTTGTAGCATATTAAAAAAAAATCAGATGCTCTCATAATTCAAAATCAATAAATAAATTGTTATGAAAAGCAAAATGATCAGGCCAATCACTCCGAGAGCAGTTTTACCTAAGATCTATCTCAAAATATCTCAGGACTGTTCAACTTATATTCGGTTAACAAAATGATGTCCTTAGAAGGGCATAACATAAAAAACTAGAGTAAATAATCAGATGTAAAAGTTAGTCACAAGTGATCATTCAGTACTAAAAAGCACATTAGACACTTCAGTATAAATGAATCCAAAATTCTGTTATGATAAAAGATTCCACAATTAACCCTCTGGTTGAGATCTTCTTTCAACACAGTCATCATCGAGGTGACAATGAAGTCACTTTTAAATATATTTATAATTTATCATAGTTTGAAGGTATTTAAGAAGATAAAGTCCTCTCCGGTTGATATTTATTTCAATAAGGTTATTATAGGAGATTTTAGGTTCCCTTACAAGCAAATTAATGGAATTAATACATATTATGATTCATATAAAGATAAATATGCTATGCATTCAGAAAACTAAATGGGTTGGAGAGAAGACTAAGGAGATTGATAGTTTAGGATTTAAACTATGTTATTTTGGTAAGAGTCATATTAGAAATGATATAAGTGTGATTATAAATAAAAGTCTAAAAGATAATGTTATAAAAATTAATATAATTGGAGATAGAATTATAGTTTTAAATATTATTGTTGATGCTAAGATTATTAATATTATAAGTGCTTATGCTCCTAAAGTAGATTTAGATACAGGTTCAAAATTAAAATTTTGAAATGACTTGGTAGAATTAATACAAAAGATACCTGTTGAAGAAAAAAATTATTGGAGATTTAAATGGACATGTTGGTAGAGAGGCAGATGATTTTAAAAACATTCATAGTGGCTATGGGTTTGGAGTGACTAATGAAAGTGATAAAATCATATTAGATTTTTCTTTATCTTATGATTTTGTAATTGCTAATACCTTATTTAAGAAAAGAGTTGAGCATTGATAGGAAATACTCGAGTTCGCAAGTAACCCTAAGGGAATACTTGAGTTCGCAAGCAAACCTATTACTAATTGGAAAAAAACAGCGAGAATTAAGCAAAATATGGGCGAAATCTACCCCAAAACGATAGATTGCAATAAGAGAAACTAAGCAAAATCAACACGAAAGCAAGATACAAGTGATCATCCTCAATTCGAGAGGAGGATCGTCTCTCCCAAATCTCTAGACAAGAGAGTCTAGAGCCCAAACGCCAAGAAACCCTAACTTTCCATCAATCCAAAGATAAAAACTCCCTAATTCACTCATGAACTTTAATACCCAAACTTTCCTAATCCAATTTCCCTCCTAAAAGCCAAGCCGTTTCCCTCTATTCCCTTTGAAATTCAATTAGATGGGGTGGGCCCCATCTGTTTGTTGTTCTGCCTGGGAGGAGGCGGACTTGTTCCGCCTCCTATATGTGTATTGAGCCGGCCAACGGGCCAGCTGGGGGAGAACTGGCGTAACAATACCGCCCTCCCAAAGAATCACCTTGTCCTCAAGGTGAAAATTCGAAAACTGTTGTTTCGTCCTCTTATATGGCTCCCACATGGCCTCGTAGTTAGGGAAGTTCTTCCACTGGATCAACACTTCCTTCATACCATCTTCTTTCTGGCAAACCCCCATCAGCTCTAAGGGTTCCAGAACCACCTCTAAATCCTCTGTAAGTGTCACAGGTAGTTCGGGGTTGGCTGTGTAGTCACCAATGGCCTTTCTTAACTGCGAGACATGAAAAACCGGATGTATCATAGCTGAGTGTGGTAATTTCAGTCGGTATGCTACTACCCCAATCTTCTCCAGCACTTCGTAAGGCCCATAGTACCTTGGAGCCAGCTTCTCATTTCTCCTATTGGCGACTGTCTTCTGTTTGTATGGTCGGAACTTCAAGAACACTTTCTCCCCCACTTCAAGCTGGAGGTCCTTCCTATGCCCGTTCGCTTGTCTCTTCATAATCTGTTGAGCCCTCAGCAGATGTTTCTTCAGTTCTACTCTCTCCTCCAAGTATTTTTCTACTAAAGAAACGGGAGTACTGCTACTCCCAAAGTGTACCAAGTGGGGGGGATCCCTTTCCGTACAACACCTTGAATGACATCATCTGAGAAGCAGAGTGAAAAGAGGTGTTATACCAGTACTCAACCCATGATAGCCACTTGGCCCATAGCTTGGGTGTTTCTGACACAAAGCATCTCAAGTAGATCTCCAAGCTCCTATTGACCACCTCCGTTTGGCCATCTGTATATGAGTGGTAAGTGGTGATCCTCTTCAGAACTGTCCCCTGTAACCTGAATAACTCCCTCCAAAAATGACTAAGGAACACCTTATCTCTGTATGACACGATTGCCTCTGGTAACCCATGCAATCTGACCACCTCTCTGATGAAGGCTAAAGCCACTGTCATAGTTGTGTAGGGGTGTCGGAGGGGAATGAGATATGCATATTTACTCAACCTGTCCACCACCACTAAAATCACTGTGAAACCTTCCGAACAGGGTAACCCATCAATGAAGTCCATGGATATTTCCTTCCATACTCGTGCCGGAAGAGCCAACGGCTGTAGCAATGACATAGCCAGGTATTTGTTCCTTTGACAGATCTCACACATGGCTACCATCTCCTCTACATCTTTATGCATCCTCTTCCAATACAGCTACGAGGATAGCCTCCTGTATGTCTTCTGTATTCCTGAATGACCCCCCACAGCGCTCCATGAAACTCCTGAAGTTTGGGATGTGGATCGAGGTCCGGGGCATCACAAATCTCCCCTGATATAGCAGTTTGTCTCCCTCCAACGAGTACCTTGGTGGCTACCCTCTTCTTTCAATAAATCTGAACTGATCCTTCCCAAACCTTCATCTCTAGCACTTTCTTCTCTGATGGCCTCCCACTCAAGCACCAGAGGAACAGATAGTGCCACTGTCTGCAGCTCCCCCATACATCTGGATAAGAAAAAATGGGGCTTGATGTAGTTCTTTTCTTTGTGGGCTCCCTAGTGGCGTCTAGGTTGATTGGGAGAGCTGATCTATCTCTCGAATTTTAGATCACCTGTATCTTGTTTTCTCTAATTAAAGTTTTACTAAAAATCAGCTACTATTTTGATTTTACTGTAGTTTTTATATTGTTGTTTGCTATTTTTTCTTCTAAGGCGTATCAATTTAGTATCAGAGCGATGCCCTGGACCGAAATATCAAGCTTTCCTTGCTGATTTCTGCTACGTTTTTCTTCTTCGTTTGCTGAATTTCATTGTTTGTTGGCTAGATTTGCGTTGAAGTTGCCAATTTTGGTGGTTAAAGCCTTGATCCGAGTATCGATGGATGGAAAAATAGTTGAGGCGTTGGAAGAAAAGTTGGAAGAGGAAGTTGGGCAACTACGAGCAGATGTGGGATCGATGAATGAATGTATTTCAACGATAGAAGGAAGGTTTGAAAATTTTGAAGATATGATGAAGAAGATGATCGAGATGCAGTCGAAAGCTTCACCAACGATTCCTAGGGCTGAACCAAAGGGAAAGGAAACTAGAGGAGATGATGAGAAAGCTCATGGAGATGCGATCCAACACCCCACCGATGGTTCCAATTGCTAACTTTAATCAAGATTTGATTGGGGTACCATTGGTCGAATTTAAAGGGAAAGAGATCAGATGGGAACAGTTCAGCAAAAATAGCTCCTTTCATCAAGAGCCACCTCCTAGGGCTCCGAGAAGGGGAAAATAAGGTTTTCGGATGGGGGGACAGCAGAAAGGGGGTTTTATTATGGAGGTAGTGGAGTGGTCGACCACAATGGGAGGCTTTTGAAAAGGAGAGTGGATGATCAGAGGAGGAAAACGGGCTGAGCCAAGGGGATCGGGTCATGTGAAGCGGATGGAAGAAAGGTGGGAGTCCCGCCCTCGATACACGGGAGAAACATGGAGGGATCACGATAAACGCTATATTGGAGGAAAAGCTGTAGGGGCGGTGGTTATAGTAGGGTGAAAATGTTTAAGATGCAAATAATTGGGGAAAAGAAAAGTGAATTTAATAAGTGATACACATACTTCTTCTGATGATAAACAGATCGACAAAGGGAAAGATGTGAATGAAGAGGGCAAAAAAATAAATTTGCAAAGCCAAACTGATGGTACTGATCAAGAAATCTATTGCATCAAATTACGTGGAGTAGCAAAAATTGGTGAAGGTGAGCCAGAAAATCAAAACCATGCTGTTGTCTTTACCAGAGGGGAGGCTCTTTAGGCAAATGATATGAACTAGGGTAACTATTTGGAAGAGGCTTTGAAAATGAGGAATCTTTTGAAGGAATTCAATGAAGACCATGGATTGCGCCAACCAACCATTCTTGGTGTACGTGGGTACATTTTTACTAGAAGTATTTCATCTTTGGGATGGTTCATGTCAAACCAAGAAACAGATTTTGTGATAATTGGACAGCAGGTTCTGGCTACTCCACTGAAGGTCTGCTTCCAATACAGGCATGCAAATATATTTGATAGGATTTTTCACATCATTAGAGATGACATAAGCAAAGCTTCTCGTGGAATCAACCTAAGTGAGGATATCTTTACAGGATTCAACTCGACATTAAGGCAAGGAAATATCACCCACCATGAGTATATTCAAGTTGGGAAAGGTCTTGATATTGGACTTAACCAAATTATGATTATACTATTGAGTGAGGATATCTTTGCAGGATTCAACTCGACACTAGGGAGTGGCCAAAACCCTCATGAACCGACATTAAAGCGAGGTTTCCTAAATTGTTTAGGAAGGTTTTCGAAATCATGGTTAATTGTTTAGGAAGGTACTATTTGTCTTATGGTGGCTAGGGCTACTTAAGAGGGAGTTGTCTAGGGTTTAAATCATGCTATTGATGAGCTTTTTGGGTGATTGCTGTAGTTTTTTTTTTTTGAAGGCATCCTAGTGACGTCTAGGTTGATTGGGAGAGCCGATCTGCCTCTCGAATTCTAGATCACCTGTATCTTGTTTTCTCTTATTAAAGTTTTTAAAAAAATCATCCACCGTTTTGATTTTACTACAATTTCTAGACAAACTTCCGGAGGTACGGTCGGAACACCCAGTTCATCAAGGACTGGAAAGTAGCATGGGTGTTAGTAAGAACTAACAGCATCACTAAACTCGTAGTGCCCCTTGTGTGTCCTAAGAGCCGTCTTCTGAACATCTTCCTTTTTCATTCTGATTTGATGATAGCCCGACTTCAAGTCCAACTTGGAAAACATCACTGCTCCATACAGCTCATCAATCTCAGGAATAGAAAACTTATCCGGCACAGTCTCCTTACTCAAGGCGCTATAATCCAAGGGATGAAAATCCTCCCTCACCTCAATCCCCTGAATAGTGAACACTACTCCCCTACACACTCCTCTACCCATCTCTACCTTCCCTGTACCCATCATCACCCCATAGCCCCCGGTGTCCACTAATTTCACCCCAAAAAGATCAACAATCTAATTAGAGATAAAATTATGGGTGGCCCTACTATCGATCAACACCACCACCTCTCTGTCAGCTATTTCTCCCTTCACTTGAGTGGTGTGATTCGGGTGAATCCCACCACGAAGTTCAGAGAGACTTCCGCCATGTCCAGATACAGCTTCTCCTCTTCCTCTTCTACTAGCCCACTCTCACCTCCCTCTTCAGTTTCCTCATCACCACAGACAGTGAGAACCTGAAGAGTTCGATCCTTATACCTATGTCCTGGTGTGTACTTCTTGTCACATCTGAAGCACAACCCCCTTGCCCGGTTCTCCTGCAACTCCTCAGTGAGCTTCTTGAAATTCCCCCCAAATCCCCCTCCTCTAGTCTTCTCCTTTGAGACTTCTCTCACTCCCTGGTGTGGGCCCCTTGGGAGCTAAGGTGGTGGTCATCCTATATGACCCCAGTGAACTGCTGGCCCTAGCCCCCATCTCTAGGTACTTTTGGTCCTCCACCAACTGTGCCAGCTCCATGGCCTCCCCCAAGTCATGTGGTCTCATCACTCTAATTGCTGCTCGAATCTCTGGTTTAAGCCCCTTCATGAAGTTCCCCTCTAACAATGTCTCCGAAAGTCAGTCTAACCTGCTGGCAAGATACTCAAACCTATCACGGTACTCTGCCACGGTCTCCTCCTGTGTCAGGGCGAAGAACTGCTCATAGAAGTCTCCACCCCTACTGGTTCGGAAACGTTCTAGTAAACAGTCCTTGAACTCCCTCCAACTCCAAATGGGTCGCCTCATGCCCCTCCACTGGTACCACGCCAATGCCTTCCCCTCCAAACGAAGTCCTACCGCTGTCAATTTCTTCTCCTCTGTCAACCCATTGATTGTAAAGTACCTTTCCACCTTGTATATCCACCCATTGCATCTTCTCCCTCAAAGATGAGCATCTTTAATTTCCTTACTCTCGGGCCACCTCTGTTTCCCTTGAATCCTGCATAGCCACTCATTCCTCACAAAGGAGGTTTTCCCCAAGTGCCATGCTCTACCCTTCGACGCTCAAATCCAAAGCCCTCTTCAAAATCCGCTCTCCTCCTTTCAAAATCAGCATCCCGATGTTTATATTCCGCATCTCTCCTAGATAAATCGGCACCCCTTCGTTCATACCTGTTACTTATCTCCTCCATGGAGACGACTCTAGCGGAGGCATTCCGTCTCCTCCATCCAGAATCTCCACTTCTTGATTTTCCCTTCTCCTAAACGGATTCGGATTTCCACCTCTCCCATTATTGCCAATGATTTCCTTTGCTTCCAATGTCACTGGATTAGGTTTGTCTTCAAGTAGATTCTTCAACATTTCCTCAAGGACGGCGAACCTTCTATCCATCTTTTCATGGACGGATGCAAACTGATTCTGAAAAGCAGAAGTTTTCACTTCAAAATTTGACTTTGGTTGACCTAATTCTCCCTCCAAAAGTTCCACTTTCCTTTCGGCCATTGATTCCCCTTAGATCGACGTGCTCTGATACCAATTTGATAGATAACAACTGCCAAAAACCAAGAAAACTGCTGAATTTCAAATGACAATGCCGATTTTACAAAATATGTAGAAAAATTAGGGAGCAAAACACTTAAAATTCAATAACATAAGAAGAGAAACAACCCGATACAAGGAATCTTTAATCTGAGAAGAAGATTCAGCTCTCCAAATCTCTAGCCAACATCTAGAGCCCAAAACCAAAGTAAAGATCCCAAATTTCATATTCAAATTCAAGATAACCCTAACCCTAGCAAGACAAGACTAATTAAAGCAAAATGATAAAAGTTTAACCCTTAAACAGCCCCTAATTTGACATTTTCCTCCAACACAAAGCTTAATTATTGTGTGGCCCATCTACTTAGCTGACCTTCTCTCTTCTTGGTTCCGCCTCACTTGGGCCCGCCTTCTGTAGACCAGAACCAGTCCAATAGGGATCGATTCAGTTGGTTCAGCCAGCCCCCTTGGGTCGATCTGATAGAAGATTGCGAGAATGCGATTGACTTTAGTGAGCTTAGCACCCTAAATGAAAATAAAGATTTTTATTTTTATCGGAATATTAGTAAAACCGAATTTAGAGAGGCTTAAAGAAAATGAAGAGTGGAAAAGCTATTGGATCTGATGATATTCCAACATAGGTGTGAAAATGCTTAGGAGAAAAAGGAATTTCTTAGCTTACTAGTATTATTTTGAAGACTAAAAAGATGCTAGATGAGTGGAGAATAAGTGTGTTGATTCTTATTTTTAAGAATAAGGTTAATGCACATGATCGTGTGAATTATAAAGGAATTAAGTTAATGGGTCATACTTTAAAACTATGAGAGAGAGTTATAAAGAATAGGTTGCGGCATGATACTGTTTCTCAAAATCAATTTAGATTCATGCCGGATAGGTCTACTATGGAAGCTATACATTTATTGAGAGGTTTGATGGAGAAGTATAGAGAGAATAAGGAAGATCTACATATGATATTTATTGATTTAGAGAAAGCATAGGATAAAGTTCCAAGAGAAGTGTTATGGAAAGTTCAAGAAAAGAAAGGGGTTAATAATGCTTATATTCAAATCATTAAGGATATATATGTAGGAGATGTTACTTGTGTTCAAGCACAAGGTGGTTTGACCAAATTTTCCTATTTCAGTTGGATTACATGAAGGATCATCCTTAAGCCCATATTTTTTTCCTTTACTCATGGATACATTTGTAAGAGGTTTTACCCTGGTGTATACTTTTTGCTAATGATATTTTTCTTGTTGATAAGACTAGAGAGGAAGTTAAAGGAAAACTTGAATTATGGAGGTCAACCTTAGAGTCTAAAAAACTTTCGTTTAATTAGATCTGAAACAGAATATATGGAGTGTAATTAATAATAGATATAGTGGAGGGATTGTGCCTTTGGGAGATCAAGTCATTAATAAGAGTACACATTTTAGATATCTTGGCTATATTATTCAGAGTGATAGTGAAATAGATGGGGATATTATTACTAAAATTCAAGTTGGATTGTTGAAGTGGACAAATGCAACAGGCTTGTTGTGTGATAGAAAAGTCCCCCTCAAACTTAAGGGAAAATTATATAAGATAGTGGTGAGACCTGTAAAGCTTAATGGTGCATAATGTTGGCCATTAAAAGAGAAGCATAATATTAAATTAAGTGTTGTAGAGATGAGGATGCTCAGGTGGATGAGTGGCTTTACACTTAGAGATAGGATACGAAATAAGCATATACATGAAAAGGTTGGAGTAGCTCCAGAGGAAGATAAGATTGGAGATAGTCTCCTTAGATGGTTTGGTCATATAAAACGGCGGCCTTTTGATGACCCGGTTAGGAAAGTAGATGTATTAGATTTGACTTATGTTAAGAAAGATAGAGGTAGACCTAAAAGGATTTGGTTAGGAAAATATTAGAAATGACCATTTCTTTATTATATTTAAATGAGAATTTGATTCTTTACCGGATACAATGAAGAAAAAAGATTCATGTAGTTAATCCCACATAGTGGGATAAAGGCTTGATGTTGCCTTTGTTGTATAAACTTATGAATCAATATAATTAAGCTTAAAAGAATCCAATACTTGAATAATTAAGCAAAATAAATATTAATTATAATTATTTTAGGCTTAATTATACTTAATACCTTTTAGTTAATTAATTATTGAGTAAAAGCTCAAAATAGTCCCCAACTATTGATAAACGTCCAATTTAATCGCAGAGTTTCGCATTGCTACAATTTAGTCCCTCAACTATTAAAAATTGAGCAAATTTAATATCAAAGCCTAAAATAAGAGATAAAGTTAACTCCAAAGTAAAATATGAAGGGTATTTTAGATATTGCTAGTGGATATGAGATTACATTACAAATATTTTTTACTTTTAATATTTTAAATATTCTCCAATAATTTAAATGTATTACATCATAAATCTAAAATCTATAATATAAATATCTTTCTCTAACTAGCTACATAATGAATATACTTAAATAACTCTTGAAATTAATTTATTTCTATAAGAATTAAATAAAGGATAAAATCAAGTAGATTTTCACTAAAAAAATTATAATTTAATATCACTCTTAAGTTAATGCTCTCATTTTTCTATATATAGATAGTTAAAATAATAATAACTTAATTTATAGATAAAAATCTCATTTGAATTTATGCTCTTTATCCTTCTATATATCTTCTATTTTTCATTAAAATATTTAATAAGGGATTTTTACATACATAACACTTGAAACTATTAAAAATATATATTTGACACTCAAACTATTGTATTGACTAATATACCACATAAAACCTCTCTTTTTCTTCGTTCTACCACTCCATTTACTCTCCGTCTAAAATTTCGCCTAGCGTCGTCTTCCCTTTCGTTCGTGGGAAGGAAATCGTCCAGCAGTTTACGGCCCATAAATCGTCATCGCCGATTCCCCGTTTTTCGCATCGAATCCTATTGACCGGTGAACCGAAAAAAAAATCGTAAAAGCCCATACCTACTCAGACGGCCGCACAACTTCGCACGTCGCATGACCTCGCGTCGTTAAATACACGAAGAAGGAAGGGCATCGGGCTCTCTCTGATTCCTCTCGCTCTCCGGCTCCCTTCCTCTCGCTCGCTTCTTCGGTTCTTTTGTTGCTGATCGACTTCGCCCTTCAACGACATTCCCTTCTTGTGAGGTCGGAAGTTACGACATTTGATAGGAAGCAACGACTGGAGCTCGATCACTACGAAGGTACCTTCTTCCCTCACACGCGCTTCTTCGGCTCCTTCGTGCCGTTCGACTTCGCTCCTTCGATCGACGTTCCCTTCTTGTGAGGTCGGAAGTTACGACATTTGATAGGAAGCAACGATTGGAGCTCGATCGCTATGAAGGTACCTTCCTCCCTCACACGCGCTTCTTCGGCTCCTTCGTGCCGTTCGACTTCGCTCCTTCGATCGACGTTCCCTTCCCTATGGATCGGAAGTTACGACATTTTGATCAGAACCACAACGAGAGCTCGTCGCTGTGAACCTCTCCGCCTCCTTCGCCGTTGCTCGACTTCGCTCGCTCGACGACTTTTCCTTCCTGTCTGGTCGAAAGCAGCGACGGGAGATCGCTCGCGTGAAGGTAACCTTCTTCCATTACGACGAGGCGGGCAATCGCCTTAAACCCCGCCCTCGATGCTAGCAACGAGCCGGCAAATCCCCTAAGCGCTCAAGTAGCGTAGTAGGGAGGAAAATCGGCACGATGTTTGTAACAAGGTGAGTAATCCCCGAACCGCTCATGTAGCGTGAGGGGGACAAAATTAAGTACCCATACATGGGGAAACTTTGTGTACTTTGCAACAGGTGCCCGAGACCCTTAAGAGCTCATGTAGCGTAGAAGGGATTGAAGAAAAAATTGCAACCGCGGTGTCTACAGACATCTACCTGAAGCGCTCACGTAGCGTGGAGAGGAAGGTTGCCTCTTAGTTTTTCCCCTAAATGGGGGAGACGCCGGGAGGCTGCTGAAATTTTCAGTGCACCGAGGACTTTGTTTAGACAACATGAGGCTTAATTTGGAACTCCAATGAACATTATAGGGGACTTATGAACTTTATTTGGACAGCAGGGGACTTTTGACTCAAACTCATAAATATAAATATATGAATTCAAATGATAAAGGACTTAAACAAATTTGTGCATAACTTGGTTCGAACAATCATGTAAAATTTGAACTCAAATCAAACTTGGACAAATGATGACGATCTGAACATGAATTGAACAAGACTTCAGAAAATTTGAACTTAAGCTCAAGCGAATAGCAGAACAAAAAACTTGACTCAAGTTGAACTTGAACTAAGCTCAATCAATTAACAATCGAGCATTTCCTTTGAACTCAAATTGAATAATAAAGAGCTTGAACTCGAAAGTGATACAAGGAACTCGATGTGGACTACAAGGAATTAGATTTTAATTTAGCAAACATACAATCACATTAGCGCAAATGTTAACCAAAGGCTTAGATCATTCTAATGAATATACAAGTGCTAAGTGACAATCATAATTGTTCAGATAAGGATCGATTGAAAAACTTATGGCTCTCTCACAAGCAGTCATGCAAAGATCTTCAAATAAGTAACCACTTTGATAATTTAAATGCATTCAAATCAATGTCACACAAGCAAACAAGGATTCCTGCATGATTTGATTATGAACCCTGGCATGGAACTTTTGGACAATGTTACTTGGCTTGTAAGAGTCATGTCGGTTGGAATTTGATGATGATAGTATCAAATTCATCATACTTATTGCAAATCACATTTGAAAATAAAGAGCATCTAAATATAACTTGTTTGCAAGTAAAAGGAGGACTGAAAGAAACACAACGCCATAGTGAAATGCATAGAGACTTGTAGTGAATGCAAGTATCTACGAGCAAATAATTACAACACAACGCCATCGGATCTGCAACACTCGTACAAGCATACAGAAGGCGTCCACAAGCTTCAATGCCACGCCACCGGATCCGCAACTTCTATGCAAGCGGACAGAAGACGTTTATAAATATTCTAAAAATACCCCCCCCCCACGCGCGTGCACCTTAATTTGTATACACATATGAACACAAAAGGGAGGGATATTCAATCTAAACCCGCATAGGCCCCGGCGAGCATGTTATTGCTACACACGTGACGTCTGGGGATGCTGCGCGGAATAACAAGTGAATTCAAGTTCAAGCCCGATCCTTCTATACGAATGGATAGGAGTTGACATGGCTCGAACTATCAAATAAATAGGCGGTCGTGAGGTTGACCGGAATATTTATTTTATACATTCATATTAGGCCTTCAAGGCCTTCAACCAAGAAAATTCACTCACAAAGGCATAAAGCCTATGAAACCCGATCCTCTGTCGACAACCCGATAGAGTCGACAAGGTTCAACCCATAAATATTTTCAAATGACCGCAAACACCCCGATGATGGCCGTGTTGAATGTGGATCTGAACCGGAGGGGTCAATTCCAAATATTCCAAAATGCTTCCCAAACTCCAACAAAATCCAAAACACAAAACAATCCTAAAATTCCAAGATATTCAAAATTGAAACAATCCACCAAACACTTAAAACAAAATCCATCCACCCACTGCAACAATTTACCAAGGTGGACAAATCTGAAAATAACTTAAGCTCACATAGAGCTAATGCCTAGCCGAAAATATCACTAGGATCCATTCTCAAACAATCTCCTGCAAGCAGGGACATGGTACGTTTCCTATAACTGGCGATTTTGCCGCCAAATGGCACCGCAGGATAAATGGTAATGACTCGGGGCCCTCTGAACCGGGTGGTTAGCCGCCAAATGGCACCATTATATTACGGTTATGGCCAGAGCCCATATGCTCTCCAATGGCATCAAATCCTTGAGATATGAATCAATAGGGTATAATCGATAGGGCGCAAAGCCCTCTGTTAGCTAAGGTGAATTCAAATTTGTCCCCTTAGGTAAAAATGCCCTCAGGTCTACAAGGTACCCTTGGACGAAGCAACTCATGGCTGCCGACAAGGATCCTTCTGTCAGGTTGGGTTGACTAACTCCTCTGACTAAGTAGACCAGGGACAACGATGGCCTGGGTTGACGAAACCATGGGATCTTGATCGGGTCCATCATCCATTCCCCCACCATCCGCTTTAAGTGCAAGATGGTGAAATTTTCAATTTTAAATATTAACCCTTTTCAATCTCCAATTTTTAAATACCCAAACCCATGCTGCTACTATATGCCAGATACTTTGCATCTCTACGTATCTGATTGACGACTAGCCTTAATCGAAAGTTCTCTCTCGTGACCGGGAGGGGTAATTAACTATAGAGGCCTGCGCCTATAGGAAACCAGAACTCAGACCATAAAGTCCTAGCAAAATGAGGACGAAATCTCTGGGTAGTGTCTTATCTACAATCTCATCTGCCTTCCAAAATTTACCCAGGATCTTAATCCGTCAAAACTCCCCTCGAAGAAAGCAAAAAGCAGGCGAAGGTCAGGGCCCAATTTTTGGAGCCCACAAATCCTTCTCCACCAGCAATCGCCGTCGTCCTTGTCCCTCACCATCGCGAAGACGATTGGGTTTTCCACCGCCGCCGGCCACTTCCAGCTCCTCCTTTTTTAGTCATCTTCTAAACATACATCTCCCGCCTCATCCTCCTTGCCGCGATCATATTATCATTCCCAACCAGAGGCGACGGGAAGTTACGGGAAGTTATTATCAGTCCCACCGCTGGGGAGATGCTGGTAGAGGACGTCGAGATTGACCTATTGCCTTCGTCGCCGGAGCTCTGCCGCCGGTTCCGGTTCAAGTTGACACCAACTGAAGGAAGTGATCTGTTGCCTCCTTCAGGTGCAGATGAAGCAGCATGCGAAATCACCTCCCTCTGATCAGATGAATGGCTTCTGCACCAACAAAAACACAGCAACAGACAAAATACTACAAATATTTGGAGGGTTGTTCCTGCCAAAATATACTTCCAAGTGTTCTTGCTTTTGGATGAGCTGGAGCTTGAATTAACTGTTAGCGGATTTAGCTGCACATTTACATACCCTAGCAATAACAATGATACAGACAAATATTTCGACTTTCTTAGCGGATTTAGGTGAAGAAGCATGAAAAAATAGAGAAATTTTGTTACCTTGCCGGCAAGATCGCTTTCAATTCGACAGCAACAACATCGTCGTCTAAGTCGGAGAAGCTTGGAGCGAGCGACTCTGTCCGAAGCACTTAGGCCTCGACAATGAAGAAATGGAGAAAATGAAAATGCAAACCTAAAGAACGTGGGAGTGGAAGCACAAGAAGACCTGCTCGAGCGAAGGGAGACACGAGTTTTAAGGGGAGGTAACGAAGTGTTATTTTAGATGAAGAGAATGGTATTTAGGTGGTAGATAAGTAAATATTATAGTTTAGGTATTAGATATGTAAATTGAATAGTTTTAGATGTTATGTATGTAAAAATCCCTTAATATAATCATTTTCAAAATACAAAATTTTAGATTAAATTTTCTTAACAGCATTTACTAATTTATTCTTTTAAAAAAATCCATAAATAAAAAAATTAAAATAATTAATTATTAGGTATTAGATTAAATATTAGGTTTATTTTAAAATTTTATCAACTTATTATTAAGCATTCTCTTTTTTCTCTCTTTTTATAAATTTAATGAAAAATCATAATAAAATATTTTTTATTTTCTCTAATTAAATTGTTTTTATTAACTAATTACAAAATACGTTTTTATCCCCTAAAAATAATCTTACCTTCTCCTAGTAGTCGAAGCCCTAGCCCACACTCCCTGCTCAAGCTCAGTCGCTCTCCGATTTCCCTCTTCTCTCATTATCTGTTTCCCTCCCGGTCTCCCTCAACTCCCACTCATTCTTTGATATCGCTCGGCCTTTTGTATAGGTACGAAACCCTTTGCTTGAAACGAAGCTTCCACTTCGTCTTCTTCACCTTCACGTGAACGAAATGGCTCGCTTGTTCGTTTCGAGACTCCAAACAACAGGAAACAACACCGATTAGCTTCGTCTTCTTCGACATAACCTAAAATGACAAAATCAACCCTCGTTCAACTTCCATGAATCTAATTGAAGTCTCCTTCGTCATCGTCTTGTTCACCTTCATGGGATGGGATTGGGATATTACAGAAACTCTCCTCTCATTAGTTGCCAATGCAGAGGACGGCGAAGTGTTAATTGGTTTAGGTAGGACGAACCAAAATCAAGACAAAGGATGACACTCTCACACCAAATGTCCAACTTCTGCCTCACACAATTTGTTCTCTAGGGATTATAGCATGAAGGCGAGCAAGCTGATAATAAGTTATTTTACAAAATTGCCCACAAAGAAGCAAAGATCTTTGGCTTTTCCCATTAATTCAGATGACAAAACTAATGCCGGTACCAAATTGGACAATTTTTAATAGTAGAGGACCAAATGGGGGTAATACCAAGCTCTGGGAATAATTTGAGCATTTATCAATTGTCAGGGGACTATTTTGAGTTTTTTCTCATTAATTATTCTATGAGACATGAGATATTTCCTTGAGTTTCATGCATAGAGAAGCCACTGGGAAAAAATTCAAGCAACCTGGAAAACTATATTCATAAAATTAAATATAGATTCTAGAACATTAAACTTTTGCATGTTTAAGAAAATTGCTACTGAAAATAAATATGAAAAAATGGCGTATAATAAAAAGAAAGGGAGTAAATTTGAGAATTATTCGATATCTGATACAGTCATTGCTTCATTACTCCATTACCTAGTATAAAACCTACGTTGCCTAACAGTAGAGTTAACAGTTAATTCCCATCATCCATCTAGAAAACTAAACCAGATACGATTTTACTTCAAAGTACACAATGCTAAAGAAGGCATGCCCATAATCATGAAAGACATCAGACTTCAGCAGGCAGAATGGCAAACCTTTATGGCAACTGTATATGCAACAACATCAAGCTTAATCCCAGTATCTCTCATGGCTTTTAGTGCCTGCAGCACATGAAGAACAGAAAAATTTTAACACGTCATGAACTGTGGCACAGCATTCTATTTTAGATGGTAAATTATCTGGGATCGCTAGCATGAAATATATAAACCCTATTTGTTTTTGTCAGGTTCATGTTAGTACACCATGCACATGCTAAAAAAACCATTTAGCGTATATATGAGGATAGTTCTTAAAACAGCAAAAAATAATAGCTCGTGGTTGTTTGACATGCAGCAAATATCTTTACTCTACAACCCAGAAAGCCAAATTCAAATTACAAAAGTACAAAAGAAAAGGCTTAAAAAAATAATCAGAATCTCGCCTATTCTAAGCACATCTTCTCCTCAGTTCAATCAATGGGAGATCATGGAAATTTCTTATCGATGAATGCTCAAATCATGACATGTCAGACTAGAGTGACAATGATAAACTATATCTCAAACATACGTTGCCTCCTGACTAAAATCAAAACGGTCCACAAGATAAACAAGAGCCAAATCAAACATCCAGGCAGAAAACAAATACACCTCCTCAAATAAAAAGAGTGATGAGCCTTGCATCCAACAAGCAAGATGAGTTTTATAACATCCTGAGAAGAATAATTCCTTGCCCTACCCCTTTTGCCTAGATCTAAACCTCGTTATCATGAACAGAGGCTCCATGATGCCTGATCTATCTACAAAAATCTGAGATGTGGGCCCACATCTCGCATGAGCTTTCCTAAAAGAGTTTAGTGCTCTGACTAAAACTTTTAGAAGGTAAATTAGGTGGCAAATAAAATACTATCTAGAGATTTGACACTCATTTATGAGGAATTTAAGTTTTGATTTCAAGTTTCTCATAGGCACAAGCCCCATTGGTTAATTACCCTTACCATATAATAACAACAAATATGGTTTAGGATTAAAAAATTTATTACCTTAAACTTCTAGCAAATGGTGAGGGAAAGATGACGATCTCAGTAAAAATTTCATAATTCTATCATCCCAGATTATCCCGGATCTATAGTGTACTTAGTGTTGGCTCAAGAAAACCGGCACGAAGGGATGAACCCCGCTTTGCAGACATAGGATTCCATTCTCCTTAAGTCAGATTGTAGTTAACCAGATTTTCCCTGAGGATAGTGTCAGGGTTTAGTTAGATCTGGGTCCTTACTTCCCATGAGCGCAAGCACTCATAGTTTACCCCTCTTAACACTTAAGAGAGAACTCTTGATTAAGGATTAATAAATTTTAAGTATTTTAGTCTAAATTGTGGGGGAAAATGGAGGTAAACTCGATCAAGATCCCATGGTTACGTCGTCTCGGGCATACCTTAGATTTAAGTCTACCAACACTTACAATTATTGACTGTAGTGTCCACAGAATCTGATTAGCAGTCATGAGTTGCCTCCTCTTAGGGATCACGATTAGACTGAAGTGGTTATAAGTGGATTTTATTTTTATTGAATTTTGGGAGTTTACTTCTATTAAAATACCCAGTAGTTGGTTTGGTTTGTGGTTTATGACTTCATTTAGAAGTTACCTAGAAGTTTGAATTGAAACGGGTCTTACGTCATCTCTTGGAATAGCCCGGGTGTTTGAATTTGAGTCGGGACATACGACTTTCATTGAAAGTAGCCCAAAAAGAGGGTCTTACAGCTTCTATTAGAAGTAGCCCACTGGTGGGTCTTACAACCTAGTCCTATAGGCTAAGCTGCCCGTTAATTTTGGATTTGGTTAATAGATCTTACCACTCCATTAGAAGTTGTCTGTAGGTTTAATTTAGAATGTGACTTACGGCTCTACTTCTGAGTTGCCCAAAGATGGGTCTTGCAACCTAGCTTTATAGCAAGACTGCCTAAGGATTTATTTATTTGGGTAAGTCTTACGGCTGCCCTTTGAAAATTGCCTAAAAGTGGGTCTTACAACCTAATCTTTTAGAGATGCCCATTAGTTTTATTTGTTTATTTGAGTAGACAACAGTTGTTTGTTAGCATGATATTAGAATGTAGTTTTTACTTGTTTACTAGCTCGCCACTTATTAGCCAGTAGTTGTTGTGTGATTTTAGTAGTTTGTTCTTTTTCTTTTCAGTGTCGTAGATTGTATCAGTAGTTACTTTACTAATAGTCTTCTTTACTTTCTGTTTGTAGCTTAGCATAACACTTGTTCTTTTTCCTGCTTTAGCATTTATTTTTATATTAATTTAATTTTGATGCTAATAAATTTTATTTGCTTGTTGCAGGAACTCGCGTTATTTCAGAGTTTAGAGAGCAGAGTGCTTGAGAGTTTGTGAGTTTTGTGTTTGAGTTGAAGAGTTTGGAGAGCAGTTGTTTTTATCTTGGTGTTTGAGAGTTGGAGAATTTTGTATATATAAATTAGTGGAAACATTACTGCTCTTTTTTATATATTATTTAAACAAAAATTTTCACTTATCAAAGTGACTCTCTTCACATTAAAAAATTAATTGATCAATTTAATTAATTAAAATTTAATTAACTAATTAATTATTTTAAATTCTATCGCTCTTGAATTTTAAATTTGCTCTCAAAATTTTAAGTTAACCAACCAATAAATTTTAATTAATATCAATTAATTAATTAATTTCAATTAAGTAATTAATTGCACTTAATTAATTTCAACTAATCAATAATTTTTGATTAATTAATTACATAAATTAATTAATTTCAATTAAGTATTTAGAATTAATTAATTGATTTTAATTAACCAATTTAATTTTAATTAATTAACCAACTATTTTTCATTAATTAATCTTGTTTTAGTTAATTAATTTTCATTAATTCATTAAATTTAATTGGTTGACTTATCAATTAAAATTCAATTTTAATTGCTCTCAAATTGAATAATTTCTAAGGCAAGTTCGGCAACCTCGCGGCGTCCCCTCCCCTCGCCGGGAGGTCAGGCCGGCACTTGCTAATAATTTCTTCCACGCCGGACCTAAGATTGATGACGCGAGGTCTTCATTTTAAAGCCATCCCGACCGGATTTAAAATATACAACACGAGGTCTTCATTTTAAAACCATCCTGGCCAGACTTAAGGTCGATGGCGCGAGGCCTCTAATTTACTCTTTTCCTAGCCAAATCTAAGATCGATGGCTTAAGTCTTCTAAAATCAAAAGCTTGTTTGCTGCGACATTTAATTTTACAGAACTTTATATTTTAATTATTTAAAATGACAGTTGCGGTTGTTAGTTATGCAAATAAAGCATGATTATTTCCTTAATCTGCATATCCGAATGAAAAGAACTTATGACCAAAGTTCAGAATAAAGCAAAAGGCATACAAGTTCTTGGCATAGTAGTCAAAGGCGGATTAGTGGATCTGGCGAGATTCATGCAAAATAGGCAAGGACACGTGTTTGGGAAGCGAATGATCTGAAGCAGAAATTAATCGCGGGAAGTCGAAGGAGGCAGAAGTGCAAGTGACGGAAGTACTAACACAAGAATTGCGAGCGATTGATTTGGCTTCGACGGGTATGGTGAGGGTTCACGCGAAATGGAAGAGGAGGGTTTGGTTGGCACGATTCATGCGAAAGGCTTCTAGGGGATTGGGGCTTCAGATGGAAGGCGTGGGTGTTCGTTCAGGCTTGATCAGACGGCTGCAGGCTCGATTCGGACGAAAGAGTGGAGGCAGAGGCGTTTGTGCAGGTCGGTTCTATGAGTGAACAGACGGATCATCCTGGTAGTCAAACTCGATTCTGACATGAGCGCGTCGGACGCGAGTTTGATCCCATACGATGGAGACTTGAGTGGCATCGTGAAGGATATTTTCACGTGAACTGGTTCAGTCAAACGGAAGTAAGTAGAAGGTAGTAGCACTAGAGGCTTTTAAAATGATTGAATTGAGCGTGCCTTCCTTATTCGATTTTCTGTTCTTTTATAGACTGATATGTCGAAAGGGGAGTAAAAGAATGAAACATTGCGTCATTTGGCGAGGTGGGACTGAATCTATAGTAGGTTGGTTTCTTCATGAAAAGATGTATCTCTTCAATTTGATTTTTTTTTTTGTTATTTTCCTTTCTTCTCTCTTTTTTTTTTTTTTTTAAGATTTTGTCAACACTTAGTCAACAGAAGTAGTCAACCCAGCATGACGGAAAGATTATTGTCGGTAGCCATAGGTTGTGTCGTCCAGTAAGATTTAATAGACATAGAATGGATGTTTATCTAAGGGGACAAATTAAAATTGACTTTAGCAAAGAGAAGGTTTTGTACCTTATCAAGTACATTCAATGATTCTCTACTTCGAAGGTTTTTAAGACATTGGAAAATTTATAGGCTAGGGTCATGGCCTTAATTTAATGGAGATTTTGCAGTTAAATCACTTGATTAGAGGCCTCTGATAATAATCGTTTACCTATTGTGCAAATTGATAGCAAAATCATGGATTATAGGGCACGCACCATATCCTTATTCATGGAAGATCATTTGCGAGTGAACATAGTGATACACTTGATAAGATAATGGCTCTTTATGAGCTAAATTTATTCTTAAATTTGTTATCCTCGACAAATGGCTGCCAAGGGTGATTATATTTTGGTTTATGCCTTAAGTGGTAGATTTCATTTGAAACATTTTAAAATTTGCAAATATTAATTTTTTTAACTTTTATTAAAATTTAAGCCTAGAATGATTAGCTTTGAAATTTGGAATGTTTTAAAAAATAGATTCTCGTTAGATTGAGAAAACTGGATGCTTGGATTAACTTTACGAGGTGCCATATAATCAGGGTGATTTTCAGTGTTTACATTTTAAAGTGAATTTTCTTCATAAGAGGCATTGAAGGCCTAATACAAATATAAAACAAAAAATTTGTCATTTTAGATTTGGTGTTAGACATCTATTATGGAGTTCAATTTTTATAAACTTTAAATTTTATGAAATTCATACTTTACATGTCAAACTTCCTAATTATAATTAAAACTCTCATAAGTTCTTGGAGCCCTTAGGAACACACTTCATAAATTGAACTTGGAATAAAATAAACTAAGGAAAGCTTCTATTTATAAATTAAACTTGGATTTCTAATATCAAAACACCCCCAAATTTCAATGCAAACTATTGTGGGGCCCAAATTTTAAAAAATTAAAAATCCAAAATGAAAACATAAAACATAAAATATAATAAAATGAAATATATTGCCTAAACTTAAAATAATAACTCATCAATTCTATGCAATAGTTTGATAGGGTTGTAGATTTAAGATTAATCTCTACTCACAAAGAGCTAATATTTTGTCAAGCATATCATTATATTTAATTTCAAAAGATCTCATACCAGTAATGACGTGACATATTCCTCTAATTGAGTGATTTTTCCATCAAATGATACCACTAAAATAAGGTTATGAACAGGGTACCGGGGCACTCTAATCATATAGTCTCACATGGAAACGACACTATTATGTTACAATCATGGTCATAGTCCAGTTGTTCTCCAATGGATCCAATTCCTCTTAAGTTGTGAATCATAAGGTGTACTTGATAGGGCACAAAACTCTCTGTTAGCTAAGAGATTTAAATTTATCTCCTTAGACGCCAAGTCTATATGATTCTGTTGGACGAAGCAACATATGATTAATGACAAGAATCTTTCAGTCAAGTTCAATCAACTACCTCCACTAATTAAGTAGACCATGGTCCACAACCACTTGAGATGATGGAATCCTAGGATATTGATCGGGTTTGTCAATATTCCCCCTATCATCCGCTAAGCTAAAGGCATCAAGTAGCTACTACTATAAGCTAAATGCTAAGTATCTAATGACTAGTCTTAGTCAAAAGTTATCTCTCATCGTCAAGATGAGTAATCAACCAAAAGGGCTTGTATTTATGGGAAATTTACAACTAGATCATAAAGTCGTGAAATATGAAGGCAAAATTTATAGGTAATTTTTTATCTGTATTCTAATATATCTTTTAATAATTTCACCTGGAACCACAAATTCTCTCGTTGGAAGTTCCGAGGGTAAATTTTTTGTTCTCACATAATGTAAGCCTAGTATGCTGACACTAGAAATTGATGCTAGATCCGCTAGACCAAATTTAGTTGTCACAAGTTTTCATATAATGTCCTGAAGGATATATAAGGTTTAAACATGATGTCAATATGGGCCTATTATTGCATACACAATGAGAGAATTCTGAGGCTACAGATTAAATATAGGATACAACCAGTGCATAAAGCTACTAATAATAAAATGGTCTGCGGATGGGTTAAAGTCATGTAAAGGCGTACAAGCAATAATCTAAAGGAAAAAAAATTGCTTGAAGAAAAACAGTGCTGATTTGATAATAAACTATAATCAAGGAAAATGACAACGAAGGTCATTTGATATTTGTGTTACTATCCCATATTCATATATATATTGTCGTCTCAAAAGCAGCAGTATTCACACTTATCACAATTCTCTCCATTATTTATTTGCTTTTTTTTTCATTTCGACTGTCTAGGTGGGATTTCTTGTCATGAAATGTGATGTATCAAAAATTTCTTTATAAACATTTGTGTGTTGAGGGGGTGCGGTGTCCTGCAAAATTGAGACACTTCACAAGACAGGAGAAAACAGAAAACAAAAAAAAAGAAGATACTGACAAAAAAATTTACCAGATTCTTTTACACAAGCTCATGGTGCAGCTCGATAGCACAACTCTACAGGCAAGGAAAACTTAATTGACAATCAAGCATCTGGGTTTACATTATTTTCTTTGCATTTTCTTTTTATTATGAAAAAAAATGGAAAGCTATAGTCACTTCAACGAGCATAAAGAGAAGTTCAACAATAAGACATTCGAAAGAGCGTATAATCAAATACATATAAACCCATATTTATAAAAAAAAAATGCAGGGATAAGAGGTGGCAGTAATGTTCCCATGATAAGCATCAAGGCAGCAGCACAGAGCAAGTACAACAGAAAATTTGCAAACAAACTTTTACAAGAATAAAACACAACCTGCATTACTCCTTTCATATCATAAGCGTTTCCATAAATATCAATCAGAACAGACCAGCTTATGTGGTTAGGAGATAGGCCCATCGTTTTCATTTCCTTGATTAAAGCTTTTGCACGGAAGTGATCAGTTCCACAGGCTTTCATTAAAATATTAAAAGTAGCAACAGTTGGTTTGAAGGGAATCACTGCAACCAATCAAATGTTGCTTGTTATAGAAATAGCATATAGATGGATTCAAAATTGGACAAGGATCGATAGGTAGACCTTGTTTAGTGCCTTGGTCAAAATTGACAACTTCAAATCCGGTCTCTTTCCAGGCATAGAAAAATCGAAAAGCTCGATCATACTGGCATGATTCAACACAAGCATAAAGAAGACTGTTGAAACAATACGCATTTGGTTCACAACCAGCCATAAGCATTTCCTCAAATATCTTAATGGCCTCATCAACCAGAGTAGCACTCGCACATGCACTAATCAATGTTGACCAAGTAACTACATTTGCCCGTATACCAGCTATAATAATCTCGTCTTTAATTTTAAAAGCCCTTTCCAACATTTTTGCATCAGCAAACACCTGAAAAATAGAAGGAATCACAAAATATAAGCTCAACTAACAATTAGAGTGGGCTAAAGGACAAAATGCAGCTGAAGAAGTAATGGAAAAAAAACAAGAGATTATTGGATATACAACTGAAGTACTGAACTGAAGGATTCCACATTGATTCAAACCTTCATCATGGTACTATATGTAATGATGTCCAACTTGAAGGCTCCATCTGATGCTACTTGCTTTGCTTCATCATAGATCTTCTGTGCTAAATCAACTCTTTTGGCATTCTGGCATGCCTTCAAAAGTATGTTATATGACGTCATATCAGCTGTCACACCCAAGATCTGGATGCATACTGCAAAATTAGTTAGCCCATTTTTATGTGAAAAGCCATAATAGGTAAAGATAACAGAACTAAGTTTGTCTTCTCTCAGCAGAATCCCACTTGAGAATTTTTGTGGAAACTTGAAGTTTTAGGGTTCAGAATCTGACTTATTCAGACCTCAAACTCTCATACAATGACAATGTTCATTCATTAAGAGGACGTAACAAACATAAGAAGAAGGCAGTACTTGCATATGGTTGTAAACGTTCAAGGTGTAGCTCAAATCATGGGAGTTCACATTCATGAGACTGTTGAAGAAGAATATATTTGGGGTTATATTTCTGGCAAGCAACCCCTGCATCAGATATTAAAAATATGAAGGAAATAAGAAATGCCTAATAAGTGAAATCAAAAGATAAATAACATGAAAAGTTCAATTGCCAGAATATACAAAGTTAACCTGCTCCGAGAAGCGCCAAACCTCACATCATTATGCATTAGGAGTCAAATGCTCAATTGTGAACCTAGTTAAATCATTTTGTTATATATACGTAAGGCCTTCAATTCCTTTAACACAGAAAACTCATTTCAAAAATACAAATTCTCGATGCTATGCCTACAAGGTACAATTATGAGATCAAAGCTACTAACCCTATCCTCTACATTGAGGGTAGAGTTGGCAAGGCCTATAATGCAACAAATACTTACATGAATTCAAATGACACATAAGACATGAACCAATCATTTACCAGCAAACGAGCAGAGTTAACAAAGTTTCAAACAAACAAAATGAAAACATTTAAATACTCCGGTGAATGCCATGTTCACAAAAAAATCTCAACTAGAGGGGATCATATTAACAAAATGCCCCCAAATTTCAAAAGAAAAATATTTTGGATTCAAATCTTGATAAAATCCATCCATTATCGGCAATAGTTTGTCAATGGTGGCAAATTTAAGATAACCTAAGCTTACAAAGCATCAATGTCATATCAAATGTACCTTTATGGTCACTCTAAGGATTCGACGCTAATAAGGATATGGCACGTCTTTCAACCAAGTGATTTTCCCACAAAATTACACTACAAAAATACGATTATGTCTCGAGCCCTTTGACCAAGTGATTTGCTGCAACATGACATTATTAAATTACAGTCATAACCAAAACCCAAATGTTTATAATGGCTCAAATCTCCTAAGTGGTTAATTGAGGAGTGCACTTGTGAGGGGCATGAATCCCTTTTAAAGCTAAAGTCAGCCTAAAAATATCTTTTTAGACAAACATCCAACCTGACACTGCCGTTGCCAGGTCTCAAGTCCTGGATGAGAAAAGTGGAGGGTTGCGTTAGGTAGTCGACAGCCAGCGTAAAACTTGTCGAATAATCATGACATGAATCCTTAAAAAAATTGTGTTAATGCTAGAGCGTCCGCTGGAAGCGACGCACTGTATGGCCTAAATACAACGACAAGTGAGCAAGGGCCGTTGCACTGGCGCCCGGGTGCAGTGTTAAATAGGCAAGGGTCCCACATCAACGAAGGATATGGGCAAAGAAGCTAGTCCATGAAACTAAAATTAAGATAGAAACTTGGAATATAGGTTCCCTTACAAGAAAATTAATGGAATTAATAGATATTATGATTCTTATTCTGTGCATTCAAGAAACTAAATAGGTTGGAGAGAAGGCTATGGAGATTGATAGTTTAGGATTTAAACTATGGTATTCAGGTAGGAGTCGTACTAGAAATAGTGTATGTGTGAATTATAGATAACAGTTTGAAGGATAATGTTATAAAAATTAATTGAATTAGAGATAGAATTATAGCTTTAAAGATTGTTATTGATGCTAAGATTGTTAATATTATAAGTGCTTATGCCCCTCAAGTAGGTTTGAATATGGGTTCAAAATTAAAATTTTGAAATGACTTAGAAAAATTAATACAAAAGATATCTCTTGAAAAAAAGAGTTTTTATTGGAGGAGATTTAAATAGACATGTTGGTAAAGAGGTAGATGATTTTAAAAGTATTTATGGTTTCCATGGGTTTGAAACGACAAATGAAGGTGGTAAGACCATATTAAATTTTTCTTTAGCTTACGATTTTTTAATTGCTAATATCTTATTTAAGAAAAGAGATGAGCATCTCATCACTTATAAAAATGGATATAGTAAAACTCAGATTGATTTTTTTCTTATAAGAAAATTAGATCGTTTAGATTGCAAAGATTGTAAAGTTATTCCGAATGAAAATTTATCTACCCAACATTGATTATTAGTTTTGGACTTTAAGATAAAGGGGCAGAAAATAAAAAATAAAGTAAAACGATATTCTAGGATTAGATGGATGCATTTAAAGAATATTAACAAAAATATTTTTGAGAGTAAAATTTTAGATCTTAAGATTTTGTCTGTGCATGAGGATGCTAATGTTATGTGAGAAAAAGTGGCTAGTAATATTAAGAATATTACAAAAGATGTGCTTAGATTATTAAAGGGTAAAGCTCCTAACAATAAAAATAGTTGGTGGGGGAATCCAAATGTGCAAGAAAAGATAAAAAATAAGAAGATTTGTTATAAAAATTGGTTTAAATGTAAAAATTCTGATAATTGGGATAAATATAAAGAGGCACGTAAGGAATCTAAGAAAGCACTATACGATGCAAAGATCTTAGCTTTTAATGATTTATATAATAGATTAGATACTAAGGAGGGAGAAAGATATATGTATAAGTTAGCCAAACAAAGAGATAGAAATAGAAGGATTTAGTTCAAGTAAAATGTATTAAGGATAAAGATCAAAAAAAACTTTTTTTAGAAGATGATATTCAACAAAGGTGGATGAGATATTTTGCTAAACTTTTTAATGAACAATGTAAAAATACGATTGAATTTAGTGACCTTATCATCCTAAATGAAAATAAAGATTTTTATTTTTATTGGTGTATTAGTAAAATCGAAGTTAGAGAGGTTTTAAAGAAAATGAAGGGTGGAAAAGTTGTTTGATCTGATGATATTCCAATAGATGTGTGGAAATACTTAGGAGATGAAGGAATTTTTTCGCTTACTAAACTTTTTAATACTATTTTGAAGACTAAAAAGATGTCTGGTGAGTGGAGAATGAGTGTGTTAATTCTTATTTTTAAGAATAAAGGTGATGCACAAGATTGTGCGAATTATAGAGGAATTAAGTTAATGTGTCATACTTTAAAACTATGTAAGTGAGTTATGGAGCGGAGCGTAGATTGTGGCGTGATACTGATGTTTCTCAAAACCAATTTGGATTCATGCCGGGTAGGTCTAAAATGGAATATTTAGAGTATAATTTTAGTAGTAATAGACCTAGTAAGAAGATTGTGACTTTGGGGGAGTCATTAATAAGAGTACATATTTTAGATATCTTGGATCTATTGTTCAGAGTGATAGTGAAATAGATTTGGATATTATCAGCAGAATTCAAGTTGGATGGTTGAAGTGGAGGAATGCATCGGGCTTGTTGTGTGATAGAAAAGTCCCCCTCAAACTTAAGGAAAAATTCTAAAAGATTGTGGTGAGACGTGCAATGCTTTATGGTGCCGAATGTTAGCCATTAAAAGAGAAGCATAATAATAAGTTAAGTGTTGCAGAGATGAGGATGCTCAGGTGGATGAGTGGCATTACCCTTAGAAATAGGATACGAAATGAGCATAAACGTGAAAAGGTTGGAGTAGCTCTAGTGGAAGATAAGATTAGAGAGAGTCTCCTTAGATGGTTTGGTCACATAAAACGACGGCCTTCCGATGACCAAGTTAGGAAAGTAGAGATATTAGATTTGACTTATGTTAAGAAAGGTAGAGGTAGACCTAAAAGGACTTGGTTAGAAAATATTAAAAATGATCTTTCTTTATTAGATTTAAATGAGAATTTGACTTATAACAGGACTCAATCGAGAAAAAGGATTCATGTAGCCGACCCCACATAGTGGGACAAAGGCTTGATGTTGTTGTTGTAGACAAATATCCATCCTAAGTCTACAAGATCTCCTTATATAACGCAAACCCATAGCTGCTAGTAAAGATCCTTCAGTTAGGTGTTGGTGGGGAAAAGGATAATGATATAAAGGTGTGCCTCTCATGTATAAGATTTAATAAGAAGAGATAAGAATAGGAGCTCAGAGTGACAAGCTATATATATCATATCTAAACCTATGTTACAATATTTACGATAAGTCATATCAACTCAAAATTAAATCAAGAAAGTGTAGGTTACTCCATCTCCTAAAAGGACTAGGCTGCCTAAGGCTAATTAAACTCAAGAATACCTCTAAGAGTAACTCTCGATATATGAAACATACATTTATCCTAATTGTTAAGGTTAATTATCAAAGGAAAGATTATGATTCAAAAAACTATTGACTTGATAGCATAGTTTATGCTTAAAGATGGATCAATCTGCAGGGCAGAGGGTGAACCACCAGGACAAAGAAAGATGATCATTTTTTTACATAAAAGATTTATATAATTAAAGTTGTTGAATCATCAAAGACTCAACAAGGACTATGATGGGCTCAAAAAAAGGGATAGTTGGTAGGGAATAAGAAATCCGATAAATGGTAGAAATAGCCTTGGTTGGATATTGATAGATCCATCATCTCCAGGCTATCTAACTTGAAATCATTTAGTTGAGAAAACAATTCACCCAACTTAACCATGAGAGAAATTATGCCAACAACCATAAATAACAACATCCAAAATGCGCCTCATGATTTCAAACCAATAGAGGAAAATTCAAATTTCCTAGACAGATGAATTCTAAAAGGTAAATTTGGTCAAATGATGGATTTCAAACTCTAGTGGAACAAGGAATTGTCACCATAAAAAAGTAAATAAGATAGCCCAGTTATGCACAACCAGAGCCACTCAATCGGGCTTATAATCCAGTATATGTTAGGATTGCCGCTACCTAACCGTATTAAAATCCATACATGTTGCAAATCTAGATTCAAGGATTATTATTTTGATGAAAACAAACATTTCCGTTTGATTGCCTAACCTTTCAGGTTCACAAGATCAAGTGCAATTCAAGCCAGCTCAAGATTGAGTGTGTTTGCTAAAATGTATTTTTCCCTTTCTTGAGTGAAATGTAATGTAATGGATCCCCAAGCTAAGTAACCTTACACACATACACACAGGGGGAGATTTTTAGTGAATTAGAGTTTCTGTTTTGTTTTGATCATATCATCCAGAACAATAGAAATATCATCCTGGACAATCCATTGAAAATAGAAACCATAATTAGGGCAGCCATGTTAAGTCGGTCCGATTAAGCAAATCGTCCTGGACAATCCTCCCCTCGTCCGGGAAGATATGCTAAAATCAAAAATTCTCAGCCACCAGAATGATTTAGGCATGTTTGTATTTTTAGAATCTCGGTCTAATCATTCTGGACGATTCACTGCAATTATGCCTAAATTAGTTAGGTGATTAAAGAAAGCAACCGAGGATTAATCAATCAATCACATCGTCCGGGACTATCGCAAGATCGTCCGGGACGATTAGTTATAAATCCTCATCGTCCAATATAACTCACCTGGACATCCCGAACTATGTGCTGGACGATCAGTTATAAATCCTCATCGTCTAATATAACTCACCTGGACGTCCCGAACTATGCTGGACGATATGGCCTTATTTGTACTAATCGTACCGGACGATAAGATTATCATCAAGGCCGATCAGTTATATTGAAATCGTCCAGCACAGTTGTCCTAGACGACCCGAACTATGTGCCGTATGATATTGGTCGTTTTTGAACTAATCGGACAGGACGATATGTCTATCGTCCCGGCCGATCAAGTCATTTTTTACAGATCATCCTGACTTTTCTCCTGAACGTCCCGAACTATTTTCTAGATGATCTCTTGAGATTGAACTAATTGTCCAGGACGATCGCAGGATCGGCCCGGACAATCAGAACAGACCATGTCTTCTAATCGTCCAGAAGAACAAGATCGTCCAGGCCAAAAAGGGCTGAGTTACACTAATCGTACAGGATGATCTTTGACGGCAAGTTGAAATTTAGGGTATTTTTTAAGCCCTTCTATTTAAGATTTTTTGCTGATAATTGAAAAAACTTTTTGTTGTTGTCCTCTTCTGAGAGAGTCTTGAGAGGTAAAGGGAGAGCTTGAGAGAAAGAGAGGATCTTCTGAGGGGTAGTTTGTGAGGTGTTCACAAAGGTTACTCCAAGCAATGATTCAAGTCATCTTCTCCATTCGTCGTCCCTTGTCCCTTGGTGGCTCTGTGGGGGGAATCGTCAGCAAGAAGATCAAGGTTCTCTGACTGCTTCAGGATCAATGGTCCGTTGGTTCTCAAAGAACCTGTTGTAGGGGTTCTAAAGAAAATTTCACTTGTTGCAGGGAAAGGAAAACAAGTTCTATATGAAGTTATTTTCGAAACCCCTAAGTCTTCGAAGGGCGCTTCAATGTTAAATAAGACGTTCGAATTTGAGGCTTCGTCATCTTCATACATGAATCTGTTTGTCAAAGGATTTGGAAATGCAATCAATAAAGATAATTCTTTGAATGAGAATGCTGGAATAAACCTCTTGGATGGTTGTGGAAATGCTCATAAGAATGTAATTGAAGAATCTTCTGTCCAGATTAACAGGGAAGTTATTCCTAATGGTGTGAATGTTGTGAACGATAAGGCTGGAAATCCATGGACTAGACGTCCTAATGTCAAAATTAGCTTTAAAGATGAAGAATCAATTTTATCATCTTGCTATCAAACAGTTTGAACCTACTGTTAAATCCAATTCTGAAAAGTTTCAATGCTCGATAGTGGTGAAAGTTTTTGGTAGTAATATTCCAATACACGTGATTGCAGAGGAGTTAAGCCGGCAATGGATGCAGTTTGGAAAGTTCCATCTAACTATTCTAGGCCTTGGATGGGTTCTATGCTCATTCTATTCATTTGAAGCTATGGAAGGAGTATTAGCAAGCGGCCCTTGGTTTGTTCGTGAACACATTGGGGCTAGACAAGTGGTCACCGGAATTTTCTCCTACTTCTCTAAAGTGTTTGAATTCACCTATATGGGTAAGAATGTCTCATCTACCTCTTTATTGTTGGGATGAAATTAATATTTCTCATATTGCTTCTTTGGTGGGAACACCGTTGTTCTTGGATGGCAATATGTTCCAATGGGGGAGAAGAGAATTTGCTAGAGTTTGCATTCATGTTGCTCTAGACAAACCACTTTTTCAGGGGTATGGGTGGAAGGACTTGAAGGTCGTTTTTTTTCAAAAGCTAGAATATGAGAAAATTTCCACTTTTTGCTTCAAATGTGGGAAAATAGGTCATCTAACTAATGTTTGTGGATCAGAGATGAACTCTGCTGCTCCTGAGAATTCGAGATTTTTCTAATTCTGAGATTGCTTATAAGGAGAATTCTGAGGTGGTAGCTAATGAAAGAGGAATGTCTTATGGCCCATGGATTCATGTTAGTTATGGTAGAAAAAGGAAGTTTGGTGCTCCTTTTAGAGGTGTTCAGAACAAATTCAAGCAAGCTAAGCCTGCCCCCATTTATGTCAAAAAGGTTCAGCACATGAAGGCTACTGAAATTGAACAAGATGTGAAGAATTCTGAAGAGAACAGAGCTGTTGTGCCAGAAATCATTGAAAAAGATCATGTAAATGCAATACAAGAAGTGCCAGTTATAGAAAATGATGTGGAAGATGTTGAGTTGGTTTGTGGTTCCTTTGAAAAGCATGAGTTGAAGATTGTCAACCCCTCGGTTAGTAATGAGGAGCCATTACTTAATCATGCTAACAAGTTCAGTTTATTAGAAGTAGACATTGTGGATGACAAGCCTTTTTCTGAAAAGGCTGTAGCAGAATCCGGTGCAATTGACAAGGAGGATGGGGAATTGAGTGAAGTTGAATGCTCTAATCCATCTGATAAGAAGATTTAATCTGATGCTGTGAAGTTTAAGCTCCAAAAAGAGCTTAGATCACTTGGGAACAAGAATGTTCGTTCTCGGAATAGAAGAGCTGAAATATTGAAGAGAAATGCTAGTGGGAGAGATCCCACTATCATTCTTAAATGACATCCATTATTTTTTGAAATTGCAGAGGGGCTAGGAAAGTTGAGGCCTCTCGGTACTTGAAGGAAATTGTGAAAGATCATGATGCTTTGTTCGTTGGCTTAGTTGAAACTAAAATCTCTTCAATTGATGCATTTGAATTCAAGAAGTTTATAGGTGAGAAATGAAACTTTTTCCTTTTTCCTGCAGATGGGCTATCTGGTGGTATCTTAACTTGCTGGAGGTCGGACATTGCCTCCTTTTCTATCAAAGAAGCTAATTCTCAAGTTGTGGTGGGGGAACTTAATATTGCCAATAAAGGCGTTTGGTTGATAGCCACTATTTATGGTAGCAGGGATTGTTTCAAGAGAAGAAGTTTGTGGAGTAGCCTTGAAGTGCTTATTGATTATAATATTCCAGCTATTGTGGGGGGTGACTTCAATTGCTTATTATCTCAAGATGATAAAAAACGAGGTAAGAAGTTTGTTATGTCTCAAAGGCCGCAAGATATGCATTCCTTTTTAAGCAATTGTGACTTTCATGAAGTTGGAATTATTGGTCCTAAATAAACATGGTGCAACAATAAAGTTGGAGGAGCTTGAATCTTTGAAAGATTGGATCATTGCTTACTTAACTCTGCTGCCTTGAAGGCAATCAAAAGAGCAGTTGTTAGGCACTTGGCTAGGTTAGCTTCTTGCCACTGTCCCATTATGCTGAAATTTTTTTCTAAAGGCCATTGTAGGAGTCGGACAACTATGTTTGAAGACGTTTGGGCTACATTTCCTGCATCCTATGCTATTGTTTTTCATTCTTGGAAGAAATCTGTAAGGGGAAGCAATGTGCAAAAGAGCTTTGAAAGCTCTATTCTTTTGGAGTAAGGCAAAGCACAAGAGTTTGTTTGACTTGAAGGAAGTTCTTAAAAATGAAATTCTGGAATTGCAAGTTGAAGAATCAAGCTGTGGAGGACTCGCGGATCAGAGGTTACTTCTTTTAAAGTCCAAGGTTAATGAGCTCAATTCCACTCTTGGCCGGCTTTGTACTTGGTGGAGGCAAATAGCAAAAGTTCAATGGATGAAGGATGGTGATTATAACTCAAAATTCTTTCATGCCTATGCTTCATCTAGAAAGAATGCCAATTGGATTAATCAAATCAAAAACAAAGATGGGGAGCTAATTGAAGACCAATTGAAAATTGAAAGGATCTTCTTTAACCACTTCAAAGACAAATGGAGAGAGCGTAGATGTCTTCTTAATGGGTGGCCGTCCTCTTCAGTCAAATTAGGAGATGATAAGAGGTTACTCGAGAAGGATTTCTCCTTTGATGAGCTGGAGCATGTGATCAAGCATTTGGAGTCAAACAAGTCTCCAGGTAACGATGGCATTACCTACTCCTTTCTTAAAGCTTATTGACCTGTTATCTAAAATGATGTTTGGTTGGCTATTAATTCTTTCTTCACTTCTGGTAAATTATGTTCTGAGTGGAAGGAAACGAATGCGGTTTTGATTCCTAAAGTAAATAATCCTTTGACTCCTAATTATTGTCCTATTAGCCTCTGTAAATCTATTTACAAGATTGTGGCTAAATTGTTATTTAATAGGATGTCTCTTTTATTCCCTAAAAAAATTTCAGAAGTTCAGTATGCTTATGTTAAGGGCCTATCTATGTCGAATCAGATTTTACTTCCCAAGAACTTTTTAACAAATTCAGATATTCTAAATCAAAGAAGGGGTTGATGGCTATTAAAATTGATATGGTACAAGCTTATGATAGCATGAGTTGGTCCACTCTTAATCAAGTGCTTGATGGTTTTGGGTTTCCAAGTAAATTTTCTAATCTTATTATGAAGTGTGTGAAGATGCCGAAGTTTTCTATTATAGTGAATGGTGGTAACTCTGAATGGATTGAAGCTAGAAGTAGGTTTAGACAAGGTTGTCATTTGTCTCTTTACCTCTTCATTATGTGCTCCCAGTTATTGACAGATGCTTTGCTCAGAGAGGAAAAAAGGTGGGTATAAGGGTAGCTCCCAATGCTCCTTTAATATCTCACCTTATGTATGCTGATGATGTAATGATTTTTTTTTAGGCCAATCTTAAAAGCTTGAAGAAAGTGAAGAACATAGTTGGAGACTATTATAGATGGACTGGACAGAAGATTAATGTGCTTAAATCTTCTATTCTTTTTGGGAAGTCGGTTAAGAGGCGGATAAGGAGATCTCTATCAAAGATGTTTGGCTTCAAAGTTGTTTATGAAATGGAGTATTTGGGAATTAAAATTGCCTTAAGAAGAATGGTTTTCTCAGATTTTCAAAATTTATTAGTTAAAGCTGCAAATAGATTGAGCTCATGGGGAAATAAGTTTATGTCACTTGCTGGAAAATTGATTCTTCTTAATTTAACTCTTCTTTCACTTTCTATTTTTTGGCTACGCATTCATTAATCACTATGGGAGTCTTAAATGATTTTGAGAAGATGTGCAGAAATGTTTTTATGGCATAAAAATGATACTATGAAGGGACTACATTATGTAGCTTGGGATGTTTTTTGTATGCCAAAAAGAAATGGAGGGTGTGGTTTGCAATCGATTGTGAAGAAAGTAGGCCCTTTGAGGGATAAGTTTGCTTGGAACTTTATATCGAAGCCTAACTCCCTTCTCAACAGAACGTTGGCGTCAAAATATGGGTCTGATGTGTTGAATGCAGATTGCAGAAATTATTCTTCTTCAGCTTGGAAGATTGTATTAAATGGTGCTAAGTTTCTTCATCCAATTGTGAGATGGAAGGTGGCGACTGGTAGGGAAATCAATACCATCATGGACACTTGGATTTTGGATAAAAGCATCAATAAATGGCCTACCTTTGTTGCAAATATGAATGAAGAATCTTATTTCCTTTCTGGATTCATTAGTGATGGTAAGTGGAATGAATGTAAATTGAAGGAATTTTTTGGGCAGCAGCTAGTGGAGATCATCCTTTCCGTCCCAATTCATTCTGGTTTGCTGAAAGATCAAATGGAGGTGCAGTTCAAATGTTCTGGGAAGACAATTTCGGCTTTAGTGATGGGGGCAACTTATGCTGAAGACTTGGAGGATGAATATTGGACCTGGATGAAGAAACTCAAATTAAGACCAAACATTGCTCTGTTCTGGTGGCGTTTGAAGAGAAATGCATTTCCATATAATCATTTTCTACACTATAGAAAGCTGGAGGATGGTGATGGCTACCCGAGAGGATGTGAAGCAATGGAGAATTCTGAACATGTTGCGGTCAGCTGCATGAAATTGCATCAGGTATTCAGTTTTATTGCTAAATGGGGCTTTGTTATTCCTGCTTGCCATTCGTTGGAGGACTGTTATGATAACTTGAAGCTTCTTGCAAATTCTAATCCTTTCCAAGGAAACCTGTATTGCTCTGTTGTTTTTTTCTGTTGGAAGAGCAGAAATAAGATAGTTCATAATGGTTTGGATGATTGTTCATCTTATATAGCAGCAAATTCTGTTAGCCATGCAGTTGCCTCGTTTTCTACTAATCTCATTTGGGAGAACTGGGATGCTAATCAGCGGTGTAAGTTGTCTCCTTCTGGGCGTCCTCCTCCTCCTAAATGGATCAAAGCAAACGTTGATGCTGCATTGAAAAGTACAAATAAAGCTAGTATTGGTGGGGTATTCAGGGATTGTAAAGGAAGATTCTTATGTGCTTTTTGGCTTCAATTGTCTACATTGGGATTGCTCACAAGCAGAGATATTATCTATTCTATATTTAAAGAGATTTATTCAGGATAGGATGTTTAATGCGGAAGGAATCATTATTGAAGGTGATAACTTTAATGTTGACAAACTTTTTCAAGATGTTTGAATAAGGTTGATGTGAAGGAGGGCTTCCTAGATCCAAAGGATTTAGGCTTTCTTAGTGATTTTAAACAAGTTCTATTTCTTTTTTCTAATAGAGATTGTAATAAATTAGCAAATGTATGTGCTAACTTAGCTCTTTTTTAAGATTTTTTTTTGGATGACATTAGCTCTAATAATATTCCTCCTACCTTTCTTAATTTGTTAAAGGAGGAATGTGATTGTAAGTAGTTATCTTTAATAAAATTTGCTATATACATTCTCTTTAAAAAAAACTGTAATTATTTTAAAACATTCAGAAAAGTTTTCAAAATCGTTTTTGCTTAAGAATTTTTAAAACTGTCAATTCACCCCCCCCCCAATTCCCCCCCCCCCCCTGGTTAGCCTCGGGCTAGTTCATAAGGGCTTAACATCCTTAACGAACTTTCAATACCTAATAAAGTTATATGCCCTTAAGTGTGAAAGATATTTCTATTATGCAGGATTAATATGCACAAGCACTTGGAGGTTTTGATCGCCAGCTAGCTCAATTTTGTATCTCGTCTAAGGGATATAAACAGAGCAAATTTTATTTTAAAAAAACAATTAAGAGTACCTTAGATTTTTAAAAATTTAAGAGTAGCTTAAATTTTTACGTAAAAAACTATTTTCTTAAAAATTTTAATTATTTATCAATTTATTAAAGTTGATGGAAAATATTTTATCTTCAATCTATTATAATATCATTTATATCTCAGATAATCTCATATAATAATAAAGCGAAGACAAAATATCAACAAACTATAAAGAAATTATAGGTATACACAAAATATTTAACTATGATGGTTATAAAATAATATAGAATATGTCTTATAATTAAAAAAACTGACTTCTGTATATCTAATAATAATAGAAAAAGAAACATAACTTTTAATTACATACTCAGGCTCTTAAATCTACACGAAAATATAAATGATTAGAAGATATAAATTTTGGTAATCTCTCTACTCTTTGTCCTTACCACTTGTGATTTAAATATATATACCTATTTGTCAAATACCAGGAAGAGCATTGAAAGTTTGTGCTAAGTCAAAAACTTTTGCTTATACATTATTGTGTATACAAAGCGTTCTTTAAAATACTGTAAAAACACCTAATACTAAAAATAGTCATCACAGCAAAATATTAAATAACAAAAAAATCAGGCACATCATTTCACCTATGTTCATTAATTTAATAATTTTAAATATTTGATGCATGACCTCCCTAAAAGTAAAAGTGCAATGATCATGCGTCTAATATTTGTAAAAGAGAATATTTCTATCAAACTATTAATATAATAAATTAGCAAAATAATCAACAAAAACTAGAGAGCAAAAAGAGGAGAATGAACGTAGCTTTGCGTCTGGACTACAATAAAATCTTGACATGCGGAGGAAACATATGGATATTTAATTGGATTTCACTTTTTATTTCTGTCTTGTCAGCCCCTCCAAACCGGTCCGACCCAGAATTTTTTACTTTTGGGAAAACTAGTTTAGGGTTGACGCTCCATTTTACGAAAAAACCTGTGAAAGCTCCCAAATCCAATAACTGAGACTTTTGCGGAACTTTTAATACTTGCTGAGAAAGAAAAAAACAAGAAACAACCGATAAAGATTAAGGAGAACGTTACATTCTTCGCGAAGATGACACGCTCACAGGACGCAGAGGCTGAAAGGAGTTATGTAGACGTCTAGGAAACAAAAGTTAAAATGGCTGGAGCTGTTGCAGGTTTCAACTTTTCGGTAAATTTCTAATTCATCCCAAGTTGTTATAAGGGTTTCTCAAGTTTTTATAATTTTTTAAATGGGTTACGCTGTGTGGATAAAAGGTCCATGTTAAAACAAAGCCTAGCATTGGACTCGGCTTTAGTTGCGCTCAAAAGCGCGTCAAAGTTTAGTACAAATGCAGTAAAGCAAAGATACCTAGTAAAAGCACTATGATACATAGTAAAAACTGCGTATTTACTATGTTTTTGCCGCTGAGTGGATAAAATTGGGAGATTTTACTATGGTTTTTGCTAAGCTTTTATTGTTGTGCTTATACTGCGTATTGACAGGGTGTGTTTAAGGATGAGAAAAAGGCATATGAGGTTTACTGCAGTTATGCCCATAATTCTGGTTTTAGTGTGCGCAAGAATCACCACAGTTACTGGCCAAATTCTAGAAAGATAAAATGTAAGAACTTTGTCAATTCAAAATCTGATTTCAAGAAGAAAGTTGATCTAAATTCCCAAACAAAATATCAAAAATCAGACACCAAAACGGGTTGTCCAACTATGATTAGGTTGATGACGCTGAAAATTGGAAGGTGAAAAATTTTATTGAAACCCACAATCATGAATTAGCTAGACCAGCAGACCAACATCTCTTGAGATCATATACGAATATTGATGATGAGAAAGCTTCAATTCTTAAATCAATAACATAAGTTGGGATAAGAACCTTTGATGCATTTCCCTACATTGCAGATGAAGTTGGAGGTATCGAGAATGTTGGATTTTTTAAGAGGGATGCATACAACTTTATTTAGAAAGATAAAAGAGTAAAGATTGAATTTGAGGACACTAATTCTTTGATTCAATTATTTAAAGATCATCAAATTGATGACGTGTTCATATAAGACATCCAAATTGATGAATTTGATATATTGTTAAATTTTTTTTTTATTGATGGGATGAGTAAGATAGATTAAGACTGTTTTGGAGATATAGTGATTTCTGATACTAGTTATAGGCTTAATAAATATAATTTAGTTTGTGCACCATTTATCGGGGTTAATAATCATTGGTATAACATTTTGCTAGGGGTGGTTTTTTCTCAGAGGAAACAATTAAATTATTTGCATGGTTGTTCAGGATATTTGTACGAATGATGGGTGATAACATCCAATAATAATATTTACTGATCAGGACTAGGAAATGGTTAGGGCCATAGAAGTTGCATTACTTCACACTCGTCATAAACTGTGTCAATGACACATATCTAAAAAGGTTCCATCAAAAGTCAGGTGCTTCAAAAGCAACAAAAAAGTCAGAGGACTCTTCTATAAGTGTTTGAGCGAGTGTAACTCTAAGGAGTTTGAGAAAAATATGGGCTAAAATGATCACGGAAGGAAACCTCCACAGCTATGATTGATTGGAAGATCTTTATATGATAAGGAATAAGTGGTCAACATCATTCAATAAGGACTATTTTTGCTAGGAATTCTATCCATACAGCTTTGCGAGTCTACTAATAATGTGTGTCAAGGCATTTCGAAGCCCATAAGTTCTATAACTGATTGTTTTCTAGGCTTAGAGAGGGTGATAATGACTTGGCGTCAAAATGAACAAGATGAGGATTATAAATGCATCCAGTCTGAAATAGTACATATAATAAAAAATAGCGGAATATTAAAGCAAACTACTTGATTTTTTTCAAGAAAACTATTTTCATTTTTTAAAGAAGAATTTTATAGCGTGTGGGTGGAATGAGTATAAACTTTTTCTCGAGTGATTCTTCGAAGTTTTTTCTCTCAAGTGCACAAAGAATAATGATCAATCTAACCATTCGATTGTTCATTTTAATGCAATAGATTGTAGCATTTAATGCACTTGTAGGAAGTTTGAGACGTTAAGTTTGTTGTGGTCTCACTACATGAGAGTTTTGAGGCAGCTGGATATTGTGAAAATTTCTGAGAAGTACCTAATGCTGAGATGGTCAGCAAGAGCTCGAAAATATATATATTCAGACCGCATGGGCATAGGTACAAGAAAGAATAATTCTGAAGCTGGTAGTGGATTCATATTCAGAAATCATCTCTGCAGATTTGCATATCAAATTAGCACACAAGCATAGAAGAATGAGAAGGCCGAGCAGTACATGTTGGCTGTAATGACAGACATGGCTGAAAATATCGACTTGATTATTGATGGAAAGAAAAAGATTATAGTAAATATACAGGGTGATATTACAAAATTGAAAGATCCACCAAAGTGTAGGCCTATAGGCGTCTTTAATGCACGACTGAAGGGCCACTAGGACTAATTGCTTTTCATTATATATTATGAGACAATGTATGTTTTGTTAAACTTAATTTTTTCAATAGAGAAACTTATCGTCAAGGAAAATATAACAGAAATGTCTTCACCTTCATGGAAAATGCATTTCTCAAGCAACCAGTTAGCCAGGGCCTAAGTACACAAGGATGATGATGGATATCATTGCTTCAGAGATGCGATTATAATAATTTTAATTTTAATGATTGTTTGTTAAATTAAAAATAACTTTGTATTAAAATCAATATTTGTATAAAATTCATTATAATAAAATGAGTTATTTTATTTCATATCATCTTACTAAATATGTGTTTACTACGAATTAAATGTGTAAGAAAAATTTTTTAGATAATGTCAATATGACTTGTGTATTCTTTGCACCTTCACTGCAATTTTGATGCGCTTTAACTATGTTGTTGTTACGCTTTGGATGCGCTTCTGCTATGTAATAAATGTTATCTAATCTGTATCGTCTTCTACAATTTTCAAAACTAGTTTCCATAGTTTTCAAATGTCTCTTAATCAATTTTTTTTTATTTCAGATCATCTTACTAAACATGTGTTCACTATGTATTAAATGTTTAAGAAATATTTTGTTGATTGAAGTTAAAAGTCATGTTTCAAAGAAATGGTAAATTTATGATATTCCATCATTTGGTTTGAGGTAATTAGAGATTAATATGGACTTCAAACACTACCAATACCTTTGAAATTTGTCAAATGTGATGGTTTCTTTTCTTACACCAAGTGAGTGAATAAGAAATCATCATTATCTAAAACATTTTTTTTTTATCTACAAGAAACCAAATGAGACTTATTATAATGATCTTTGAATTCATCCTGAATTTTGACCTTAAGTTTAAGGCCTGAAGTTTTTCAGCCCTAGCTTGGTTAGCACTACCTAAGTAAAACTGAAATTTTCTGTTTAGCAAACAAAAAAAGGCCTAATTATTATTTGTGAAAAAGCCTAAAGACAGCCACCTAACCGCATGCTGATAAGAAGATATGCCAGCAGAGCATGCATGCTCCAATGAAATAGCTTATATGACCAGGATTGCATACTTAAGAATGATGCAAACAGTCAATCGAGCACATTACCTCAAACAGTTGCCTTGACTTCAAGAAGTCGCCACATAGACCATATACATCAATTAAAGTTCGACATACATGCATATCGGCACGATCAAATTCTCCACTGAACGCCTTATAAGTTCTCCTAGCGGAAAATTTATCCTTCTTCTTCCCAAACTCCTGTATGATGCAGCATACCAGAAGTTCGAATTGTGGGAAGAGGCTAGCATACCTGCAGAATTTATGCAATGGTGAGCATTGTTATGATATATTTGTCAGTTAACAAAATCCTGATCAAAGTCATTTGCACAAGCATAAGTTTTATATATAGGGCGTGCATAATAAAAAGTACAATCCAGTGCACCCCGCCAATGCTTCAAAAACCATTGAGAAGTCCAATAATTGAAGAACTGGAGCAGCAATCATTAATTCTTAAACAGTGTCGAAGTTTTTTGTGAATGTGTCTACTGAGACTTAGCATGTTTTAACACATCAATAAATATAAGAATTGTGCTAAATGCGTTAATGAATCTACAATAAAAAATAGCCAAAATCATGGAAACTATGCACATCAGATATTGTCCTATGTTGACGCAATCTAGGCTCTCATTAACCTTAATGGGATATGCAAAAACCCCATTGGCCAATCATGAAACCTAAGAAAGTAAACATGAGTTGCAGGAATGAGTACTTATTTAAGAGAGTTATTCAACACAAAGTGAAATCAAAATTGGGCACAAGTAATCTGACACAGTATTTCTAAAGATAAAGATATCATCAATTACAATGCTATGAATTTACAAAAATATGAATGAAGAATTTGATTCATAGCAATAAAAAAGTGCTAATTCATTTGAAAGACCATATCGTAGGACAAGCCATTCAAAAGGCTTATTGAGGATCTTCAATGCATTTTTACATTCATCCCTAGCTCTGGAAGTCTAATCTAGTGATAAGCACTCATAATATCAATCTTGAACGAAATTTTAATGAAGTAATTAAACCCAACGAATCATCTACATAGCGAATGGAAAATCTATATTAGAAGTCATCTTGTTGATAGCTAAGTTATCAACTTACATATATCAAGACCCGTCCTTCTTACAGGCAAGAAAGGTTGGAACTGGACAATTTTTCTTTAATGTAGCCTTTTTGCAGAAATTAGCTTACCTCAAATTTCAGTTCAACATGCTCCTTAAAATTCATGTGATAATGGGATAGACCGAGTAAAAGGGGCATCCGATGCCAAATCTATTGCATGTTAAAAATCATGTTACTAACTCACCAAGTAGTCCATCTGCTATAATGTCGGATATTTCTTCTACTAAAGGCAATAGAATAAATGAAATAGTACAACCAGTTGAGGTAGATTGCACCTCTCAAGAAAGTAGCATAACAATGACGTTAAACTCATTGCTAGTTGCCATAAATAGCTCAATAGCCTCAATTGGCGTTTGGTTTTTACTTTTTAGTCATGGCGTCATGCTCACACTTTTTTTGATAAGGGTACTTGATATTTATTCATTAGGTTAAGATGTTTTAGGTAAATGTAATGCCCTTAAATTTGAAAGCGGGCTCCACCATAATGAATAACATCCATATTATAAAACTAAGTTGACCTAACAGAATGCTAACGACATCCATGGGTGGTATGTTGCACTGTATAATGTTAGAATAAGAACCCAATCAAATACGATCAAGACATCTTTCAATGATTTGTAGAGATGTCTTGTTAAACCATGCAATATTGGAAGTACTTCCACCATCCATGACCAACTTTCATCTCTTACTATTGCAAGATGCATAAGTATGGAAGATGTAAGTTCTCTTCCAATCTTCAATAGTATCTTGTTCGCTCAAAAAAAGATGGCCCTATGGCACGAACCCCGCTTCCAGGCGTAAGGTTCCATTTCTCCTTGAGAGAGATTGGATGTTAATTAACAAGATTTCCCTCTATAATTATATTAAGGTTTATTTAGTGTTGGGTTTCTACTTCCTATAAGCGCAAGCTCTCATAGCTAACTACCCCTCGTACTGCGTAGAAGACAACTCTCGATTAAGGATGAATTAACTTTAGAAGTGTAAGCGTTTTAATCTTGGTTGAGAGGGATAGAGGTAGACCCAATCAAGATCTCATGGTTCCGTCATCCAGGGAATAGCTTAGGTTTCAATTTACCAACACAAACAATCATTGATCATAGTGTCCAGGGAATATAATTAGCAACCATGATTTACATCATCTCAAGGATCCCAAGTAAACTGAAGTAGTTAAATATGGGTTTTAGTGTTATGGTGGTTTGGTTTAGATTGGGGCTTATGGCTACTCTTGGGAGTTGCTCGTAGTTTTAGGTTTAGATCGGGGCTTATGGCTCCGCTTGGGAGTTGCCCGAAGTTTTAGATTTAGGTCGGGTACGGCTATGCTTAGGAGTTGTCCGTATAGCAGCTTGTATAGCTTCCCTTGGAAGTACCTGTGTTTTTGGGTAGGTCTTACGGCTTCTGCATTTAGAAGTGGCCTGGCGATTTTGGGTTTTGGTTTGAGGGTTTAATACTTCTCTTGGAAGTCTACCAAATAGCAGGTCTTACAGCTTCCCTTGGAAGTAGCCTATAGTTTAGCTTTTAGAGTTCCGCAATTCACATTGTAATTTCTCTAATAGCTTGACTAAAAGTGGATCTTACTGTTTTGCTTAGAAGTAGCCAATAATTATAAATCTGAATGGGCTTATCATTTCTTTTTAGAAGTTTCCCGAATATCAAGGCTTATTACTTCCCTTGGAAGTTGCCTGCGTATTAGTTTGATTAAGATTTATCGCACCTCTTAAGAGTAACCTGATTTAACTTAAGGATGAGTCTTACTGCTTCTATTAGGAGTAGCTCATGGTTTTAGATTTGATTGAGTTAGTCAGCAACTATTTAGTTTGTATTTATTAGACAGCAGTTTATTTAGTGTGCACCTCCTACTGCCCGGAGAATTGTGCTTTTGTTTTAGTACCCTTGTTTTAGTTTCAGCACTAGTTTTGTTTCAGTACTTTACCCTTTTTAGCACTGCAGTTTTACTTTCAGTAATACTTCCGACTCTTGTCTACTTACTTGTAGGCATTTGGAGCTAATAGTTGCAAGAGCCTGCTTGGACCTGAGTTTGGAGAGTTGGGTTGTTTAAGAGCTATGTTCAAAATTTTAATTTGTTTGTTTTAGGAGTTTTGGGTTTAGTTGGTATGAGATTATACTTAGGTTTGTTTAGTGCAAACATTCATGTATACTTTCTTTTTTATTATTGCATTTTTTTAAATTAATTAACGAATTAATTAATTAATTGATAATTTTAAATTAGTTAATTAATTGATAAAAAAATTTATTATTGAGCTCTGGTAACATTTGAATTAACTAATATTTTAATTAATTAGTTAATTAATATTTTAAATGAGTAATTAATTAAGTTTATTAATTAATAAAAAGGCTCTCCTGCTCAATCAATTAATTAATTAATAATTAGTTAATTAGAATTTTAATTTTATTTTTGATTAACTAATCAATTAATTTAATTAAATTTGAAGTTTTAATTACATTAATTAAAACCTTATATATTTTTAAATTGGTAAAGTTATTAGTTAATTTTAAAAAGATTTAATTAATTAATCAATAATTAATTATTGTATTTTCAAATTTAGGCTCCAATTAAGTTTAAATCAATTGGTTAATTAGAATTCATTATTTTTAATTTAAGCAGTTAATTAGTATTTTAATGAATTAAATATTTAATTAATTAAAACTCTCCAACTCTTCAATTCAGCAACCTCCTTATTGTTGTAATTCAGGATCCCTAGTCTGTGATTCTGATGATGACAAATAATATTGACTGAATTATTACATTCTTTCTTAAATATTTTAGATGTTATTTTTGTCTGTGAGCACTAACATTTCAGGTAAAATATATACCACTCAAGACTGTTGAAGACTCAAAATTGGATAGAATAGGATGAAAAAGAGCCTGTCATTTTTTACTTTCTTTATTTTTTATTTTGTTGAGTCTGGCCACATAAAAGTGTATGCAAATTGGGTAACCAAGCACACACACAAGGGGAGAAATATTTTTTAAAAGTAATTTTTTTTTAACAAATCGTACTGTACGATCTGTTATCCGAAAATAGGCTTAACGGCTAATGGGAAAAATTAGTTTTGGAGAACTAATTGTATTGTACGATCGTGATCGTACTGTATGATTCGTTTTCGATCTCAAAGCCCTAGCTTCCAGAATAATTTAAGATTTCAAATTTTGATTTTTGAACTAATCTTATTGTACGATGTCAATCGTACTGTACGAATATTTGAAATCTTGCTAAAATTAACCCCCATGATTAGTTAATCAAATCATGATTTAATTAATTATAGTCGATCGTACCAGACAACTGACAGAGACAAAATCTGGTCATCCGAGAGATCGTACCAAACGAAACCATAATTTTTAAAATAATTATACTGTACGATGTCGATCGTACCAAACGACTGGCAGAGATGAATTTTGTCGTCCCAAAGATCGTACCAGACAAAGCTACGATTTTTGAACTAATCATACTGTACGATATTCATATCGTACTAGACGATTTACCTAAAAACAACTAATCGTACTGTACAATGAGAACAGTACAGGACGAGTGACAGAGACAACTTTCAGTCGTCCCAGGAATCGTCCTGTCCGAATATAGGAAATTCAACAGATCGTACAGGACGATCTTTGTATCGTATTGTACGATTTGTTCATAAAATTTGAATAGTTCGTTTGAATTATTGTTTACATCGTACTGGACGGGACTAGTTTTGAACTGATCGTAATGTACGAACTTGGATCCTACTGTACGAACAGCGACGACTAACTTGAATTTTTAGGATTTCTTGAAGCCTATTATAAAAGCTATGTTTTAATTTTTTCTTCTAATGTAGAGAGAGAGGAACGTGGTTGAAGAAGGAACTCTGAGAGGGAGCCTTTGAGAAGAAAATCAGGGTTTATGAGAGGAAGGAGAAGGTGAGCTTGAGCGTTAGGGAGAAGTAGTGTGAGGGGATCATACAGTTGCTCCAGGCTAGCTACACCCTTGCTCCTCCTGTGGCCTTGGCGAGTCTTTTGGGAGCTCTCTAAGGAGAGAGGCTTCTTAGTCCAGTCCTCAAGATTTTTTGCCTTCTTCAAGAGGGAGAAGAAGGAGTCGAGATTATCTGCCTTCTCCAAGAGGGAGAAAAAGGAGTCAAGATTATCTGCCTGTGAAAGGAGCTTCGGCCCTCTACCGCACCGGGTTGGTGGAAGAGAGTTTGTAAAGGCTTCTCCGCCTTGCTGAGGGAGCAAAAGGAGAGTCACTTAGTATTAGTGCAATACTCGGAGTGGAGGATTCCAGGGAGTAGACGTAGGTCACGATTGACCGAACCCGTATAAAAATCTCTAGTGTGCTTTTTCCTTTTCAGCATTTTACTTTTTGCATTTAATTTCTCATTATAACTGCTTAGTGAAAATCGTAGATCAATGTTCTGTTGTGAAATTTAGAATTTCATCATCACTAATTTCAAATCGTAGTTAATTCGTTAGCTTCCGCATTTTGAAATTAAATTGCTTATTTCAAAAGTCTGAAAAATCTACAAAAAGTTAGTACTCCTATTTAGGATTATTTTTAAAGTACTAATTCACCTTCCCCCCCCCCCTCTTGGCGCATCTCGAACTTTCACCTATGTCTCCCTCATGAGGAGAGGTCGTGAGGGCACTTGTCCTTTTCAAACCCACCCAGCCGGATAAAATTCGATATTTGAGGGCTTCGGGACGTTGCTTAGTCCCGGAATCAATCTTTAGAATCTCTAATTGGCAATTATTTATTTTTTTTGGAAGTTTCGGCAGCTTCCCGGTGTCCCCTCCCAATGAGGAGAGATCAGGAGAGCACTTGCCCTTTCAAATCCGCCCAGCCGAATAGGATTTTAGGATAAAGGGCTTTGAAACGTTACTTGGTCCTAGAATTGGTTTTCAACCGCAGTGATTTAACGATTGTGGCACTTCCTCTTTATTATTATTATTATTATTATTATTATTATTATTGTTATTAACAAGATACAAATAATTCCCTATTTTTGAAACCCTATTCTCAAGTTTCAAAAGGCAGAGATCTGAATTGGCTCGTTTGTGGTGTGTGTGGGAGTCGAACGGGATCAAGGCCTTTGGGCTTGCTTTCTTGAATGTGATCGGACGTGTGGTTGGACACAGGTAGAGGCAAGCCTGTGCGAGTCTTTGATTGGGCTTGCTTGTGCATGGGAAGCAGAACGGGCGGTGTCGGGATCGACCGCAAGAGGAGACTGCGGGATCGTGAGGTCCTGTTCTTGCACCGGAGGTCGGACACATGTGCAAAAGAGACAGCGGGATCGGCACGGTCTGAGCGATTCGTCTGCATGAAGGATTGGAGGTCAGGCATTGAAAAGAGGCGCAAGCGGGTTCGATCGGAAGCAAGGGGTTCGTACGTGTGGACTTGGCCAGCATGATCGGACGCTCAAAGGAAACATGCCTAAGGGTGTCAAGAAGGCTTAGGAACAGAACAACCCAAATTTTGCAACCAATTGCCAAGAACATAAGCGCAATTTTTTTTGTTTCTCAATGGTTTTATACGAACAGTTGTCGACGACAACGTACGTATTCGGTTTAGCGACGTGCACATTTGATTCGTCAACGTGCCAACATGCGCCCGCCAAACTAATTATTTAATAAAATTTTTAATATTAAAATAATATAAAACATTTATTATATATTATTATAATTATTAAACTATACAACAACAGTTGTACACATTTCAAAAAAAATTCTAAATAACTATTATTTTTTCTATTTTCGAGAGAAAACTGTTGTAGCAACCCTAACAAGCTATTTTAAATAGCTATTACTTTTTGGGTGTAAAATAGCTATTTCTTTAATTAGCTATCAAAGCAGGTCTCTTTTCGAGACCAGTACCACCAGGTTCATAATTTCCAAAAAAAACAAAAACCAACGGCCTACAAACTCCACACAGTCCTTTCTTCCTTATTTTTTTCGATCTTTCTTCTCCAGCGACGACGTCTTCCGATCTTCCTTCTCCACAACCAGCGCTTCACCATGAAGAGTCGAAGACAAAGCCTGGATTCCATCTCGAGCCTAAGATAAAATGGACGAGTCGAGCCCGTTCTTTAAGCTCGACTCGAGCTCGAGTTCGAGCTGCTCTTTTCAGAGACGAGTCGAGCTCGAGCTTGCTACTACTCGAGCTCGACTCAACTTGTTTACAATGCTAGTTTGATTACATTTAAAGCAATTTAGTCTATCTGAAGTTTTGGTAAGTGGTATAGCAATACCATCTTCCTAAGGAGAAAGTTGTTCTTATATAACAGGCTGCCTAGACTTTACAAGTGTAGCAACATTAAGGTTTTGTTTTGGACTGCTTTTTAAAGTAGCTTTTTAGTACAAAAATTTATAGTTCGAGAAATTTTTGTGCTAAAAAGTTGTTTTAAAAAGCAGTAAGAAAGCTGTCCCAAACGAAGCCTATATCTAGCAGGTGGTCCTCAAAGGATCTATCCATGTTTTCCTTTCTTTTAATTTTTTTTTTTTCAACTTAAAAAGCTGTGTAAGACATCCACTAATATAGCAGATTGGTAAGGTCCTACTTAAATTTGCATGTCAAATTTTAGGCCATTGATCAATTTAGTTTTTATCTCCCAATCAATTCTAAATTTAGATCTCATGGTAAGTCTCTCAAATTTATTCAAATATTAAGTCACATTACGGGAACAAAAATTATGAATATTTAGTAGTTAGCGTATGAAGGAGAATAATGAGTATCCTCAAACAATGTGATAGGATAGTATCCCTGTAGGTCTTTGTACAGGGTTTCAAGGAAGGAATGTACTTTAGATGCAAGACGAAGAGATTTTGGGTGATATAAAATCGTTTAACATCCTCATTCTGGTTATCAATGAATGTAAACCTAATAACAATTTTTTATAGCTGATTTATGTGAGGATGTGACAACCTGCAGTAAAAATTAAGAAGTTGGCCTCTAAAGAGGTTCCCTCAGCATTTAATAGGATTTCTATGCTAACTTGAGTAAAGTGTCTTGCAGATTTAAAATGTCCATGTACTACAGAAACCAAACTTTATCACAGAACACAGTCAAACTTCCCCAAGAAGTGCATTCTACATTCGAGTTCCTCTTCACAAACTTCACCAATGCCGCATTCTCTCCATCAGATCCCAATGATATTGGATCAATGCACTTGATCTCCTAATTTGATTAAAGTCTCGAAGGATTTTGGTTGGGGAATAGGATTAGGTTTTAAGGTTTCTCACATATTGTTGGAATTTTGGAAGGGAAAAAGGCTATTTGGCTTTTGAGAAAAGATTGAAGGGAACTTTTGTTATTTATGTGGGAGTGAGGTGGTGATAGGTAAGATAGAGATCAGATGGGTATAGAATGGGGTCTGAGTAGACGGTTATGGGAAAAGGGTTTGGGTTGATTTTGCTTGGTACGAAGGTAGGAAGGCCAATGGGGAAGGAAAACAGTAGTTTAGGATTCTCCTTCAGAATTTTGGATTTGATGCCAATTTGATATAAAATAATCGGAGAATGTTAAATCAATGAAATCCTTTATTTTGTGAGGGATTCAAGGATGGAACCTGTTGGCTCAAGAAAAACAGCACGAATACATGAATCCCGCTTTGTAGATATAGGATTCCTCTTCCTTGGGTCAAATTGTAATTAACCGAATTTCCCGTGAGGGTGGTATCAGTGTTTAATTAGATCTATGGTCCTTACTTCCCATGAGCGCAAGCACTCATAGTTAACTACCCCTCTTAACATGTAAGTGAGAACTCTCGATTAAGGATGAAAAAGTTTTAGGTGTATAGTCTCAATTGTGAGGAAAATGAATGTAAACCTGATTAAGATCCCATGGTTCCGTCGTCTAGGGTCTACCGTAGGTTTCAATCTACCAACTAGCAGTTGTCATTGTGTTACACCAGTGTTTTTACTACAGTAGTTTCTTTTCTTGTTTTAGTAGTTTACTTTTCCTGCATTAGTGTACTAGTAGTTTACTGTAAGATTTTCTATTTTAACACTTAGTTTGATATTAAATTAATTTCAATGCTTAATGACTTTTATTTATTTATTACAGGAGCTCGTACAAGAGAGAATTTGGAGAGCTTACAAAGTATGTTGTGTAGAGTTCTGTGTTGTGGAGGGTTTTAAGAGTTGTTAAGTTTATTGTTGAGTTGAGTTCTTGTGTGTCGATTGATTTGATTGTTGAGTTTGTTGAGAGTTGTTTGAATTGTATATATTGATTAGTGTGAACATTTTTATTCATGCATTTTATTTCATTTTATTTAAGTGATTTTAAATTGGTTGGTTGATTTTAAGTTTAAATTTAAATAAATTTAAATTTTAATTAGATTTAAAAATTGAATTTGATTTAAATCCATTTAATTAATTAAATGAGATTTTAAATTTGATTAATTAGTTAAATTTTAATTGAATTATTTTGAATTTGATGAGATTTTAAATTGGTTGAGTGAGGGTTAAATTTTAGTTTATTTTAAGATGATTAAGTAGATGTTCCATTAGTTCAAAAAAAAGTTTGATAATTGAAGTTTTATATTTTGATTATTTTAAATTTAAATCAAACTATATTTTGATTAAATGGTTTAGTTGATTAGGTTAAGGTTTTAAATTTCAATTGATTTGTATATTTTTAATCAAATTATGTTTTAATTAATTAGAATATTAAATTAATTAAATTAGGATTTTAATTAGTCAATGATCGCTCTCTAGATGCTCCAAAAAGAAAAAAGGTTATGCAATTTTTTCAGGAGATTTCGACAGTCTCAGGCATCCCTCCGCTCGCGAGTAGGTTGGAACAGCATTTGCAGATATTTTCTTCCCGGCCGGATTTAAGGTCAACGGCACGAAGCCTTGAATTTAAAATCATCTCAACCGGACCTAAGGTCGACGGTACGAGGTCTTCAATTTGCAACAATTTCGACTAGATCTAAGATCAACGACGCGAGCTCTTGAATTTGATATCATCTCGACCAGATCTAAGATCGACGGCGCGAGGTCTTTGCTTGAAATTCCTCCCGACCGGATTTTAAATCGATGGTGCGAGGGCTTCCTTAAGTTCTTGCCTGTTTGGTGCTCACATAAATATCTCATTGAATAATATTTAAATTAATGTAATCGTTTGGCATATTTGATCACAAGTCAAATTAGAAATTGATATTGAAATGGAATAGAATGACCACTAGGCAAATTAGAAAATGGAATTGTATTGGAACATGATATTTTGATATTATAATTTTGTAAAAGAATATTTTGATATCATGATTCATTTTTAAGAAATGAGATAAAGTGGAATTCTTATGGGGGCAAAAAACAGTAGTTTTGTATTTAAATCATTACAAACTAAAGCAAAGTAAGGACTTCAGTAGCAGGCATTACTCTTTGCTATTATTTAAAATCTATATGAAACTTTTTAGGCATGCAAAAGACACGTGCATATTATATTTAAATTTAGAATAAGACAACATAGTATTGATGGATTTTGGATTTTGTCTGAAGTGGATGATCTGATCCGTATATATAAAAAAACAGTGGAAGGATTAAATAAGGCTTAGTAGAAGAAATATAAGTTATTGAAACAGAGGAGTCACGTGAAGAAGTTCTCGCTTGAGAAGTTTTAAAGTAATCTGATCAGGTTTGCACAAGGCAGAGGTGTTGCGTGGGCTTCGGTTTTGTGGACTAGTTAAGTGGAAGGAAAGAAGAAGGCGGACATAAGGCTTTGGATCGGAGGCTTCGCGTGAAGGGCTTTACGCACGGCAAGGTACTTCAGCCGGAAATGTCGGGACGGAAGCCTGCAGAGAGAGCGTTTCGGTCGGAGGTGAGGAAGAAGATGGAAGACCTGTTCGCGGTTGGGCAAATTATTGCATCAGGTAACCGGACGCAGAAAATAGGTTCAGACGTCCAATAAAAATTTGCCACTTCACCTGCGCTTTTGACTTGCGCTTTAGTTGTGCTTTGGTTGCGCTTTGACTGCGCTTTACCTGCGCTTTGACCTGCGCTTTACATGCGCTTTACCTGCACTTTACCTGCGCTTTACCTGTGCTTTACCTGCACTTTTGACACGCTAAATTTAAAATAATATTTTATTAATATCCGGACCTATCTCCGCGTCCGGTGACCGGATGCAATAATTTGCCTCGCGGTTGGGAGGCGATTTTGCAGATAGGGGCGAACGGACATGTGGAAGAGGAAGCCGGAAGAAAGATGCAGGGCCGGTGTTCGAAGGCGGCTTAGTTGGGCCGCTCAGTGTTGTCGCATGCTTCAGACAAACAGAGAGGCCAGCAAGACGAAGGGAGCGGGTGTGTATTTCTCCCGATTACTCTTGCCAATCATTTTTAAAGAAATGAGCGGGCAGTTATTTTGTTTTTGAACGAATAGTTGCTTCGTTTGGGAGCGAACCGTATGAAGTAGGGCCTGACTCGGGAATTTTTATTACATCCGGTAAAAATACCGAGCAATACCGAGCATACCGAGTGTACCGAGGGCGTTGTACCCAGCACGGTACCGAGTACTTTAGTGACGTGGCATTTTGTTATTGATTTCTGGATGCATTCGGTAACCTGACGGAATAATCACTCTCCCAGAGGCAAGTATTTCGCTTCGTATTTGTTCACAATTTCTCTATTTTATTTATTTTTAGTCAACAAAACCATTTGGATTGCTTTGGAGTTAGGGCCTTAGTGATCCATGAAGGAGGTACCAAGTGTTTTACTAATCAAAAAAGTGTATTAGGCTTGTTTGTGATCGAAATGAAGAAAACATTGGCGAAGACATGTAGCAATCAAAATGATGAAAAGGAAATAGGAACACAAACTTGTGAGAATCGATTACAAGAGGAGAGAGATAATTTGCTAGTTAAAGAGGGAGGAGATAGGAGGAAATTTAAGAATTAACTATAAATTCTAATGCATAATAATTATAAAAAAAAAACTTCGTACCCTAGTTATAAAATAGGGTAAATTCAAAACTATTCATACACAATCTCAAATCTAATACTATTATAAAATTGATATTTATACCTACGATAACCCAAAAGGATAATTTCTACATAAATTAGATCAAAATAAATATAATTAAATTCATCAGCCGGTATATAAAGCAACAAAGAAATGTAAATTTTTCAATACAAATTCAAATGAAGAAAAAGTTAGGTGCTAATAGAGGTAAAAAGTGAGCAAAAATATTTATAGCCTCATATCACATGATTAAAAAGTGACTATTTTTCTCTCTCCCAAGAAAATAGTGAGATTCAAATCCACCTAAAGAAAGAAAAAGTCTTTGCTTATAGTAAAGTCTATTTGGCCAGACTAAAACTTGATTTCAACAAAAAAATTATACAATTTTCAAGCAATATTTCATCTTAGCTCTAAACTCTTCCACCAGTAATTATTGTAGGAGGTTAGTTTTTATGAGTAATTTGGGAGGAATTTTGAAGATAGGTTTCAGGGGATGTTATTTATTTATTTATGTATTTTGGTACCTATGAATACGTACTTAAATATTCATTTTTTAGCAGTTGAAGATGCTATTGCTTCTCTATATTGAAGTTTAAATTTCACTAATTTCTACTCGATAATCTAATTATAAAGTTTAATTCTATTTGCCAATTAAGTACAATTTTAAAGATTCTACTCTTCATTTCATTCTATTTTTATTTTTGTTTAGATTCTATATTATAATTTTAACTCTTTCATTTTGTTCAATGTTTTCATTTTTTTTGGTTCAACGATGGGAGTGATATATTACTCAAGACAAAGGGCACTACCCAGCTGAGGAAACTCAAGGGTGCCTATGGTGATCAAAATCATCAATTAGCTACGTTCATTTTATTCTTCTTTTATGGTTATATGCTTCGTGGTGAACATATCCCATATTAACTTCAAAGGATGAATTAAAATATTAACTTCAAACAACAAGGCCATTGTACAAGAAATATTTTCTTGTAAATTACTAATAATAAAATAGGTTACAAATTTTATCATAACTCAAAAAGATGGATTCAGAACAGAAATATAACTTTAGGAATATTTGGCTATTTCTAGTTATAAATTAAGACTTAAAAATTATGAATTTTTTTACCTTTCTTAGTATTAAGTTTAAAATCATTATATTTAGATGATTTGTAGAGTTTAAATTTCATGTTACTTTGTAAGTACACCACACAAATGATAAAATTTATTCGCTTTACAATTTTTAATTTGCCTTATTATCTACAAGCAAACAAATATGCCCCCATGGTTCATTCGATTGCTTATAAATATAAAATGCACAATTAGTAGATAAACATGCACCAAGTAAACAATAAGACATCCAGACCACTTATTTATGTCATAAAAAATAAATTATGATTTTTAAAATAGAATTCAAACAAAACATGACTTACTTTGTAAAAATATACAACAGCAACAACAATGGGTACTTGTTTTGTAAATATATAGGAAAATTGAAATTGAGTGTTTTTTCAGATCAGTTCACCATTTAAAACTAAGAAACCGATCATTAGGTTACAAAAATAAAATTTAATGAACCAATATACATTGATTAAACAAGTAAAATTGAATGAATCAAATCAATTTTTTAATAAATCAAAATATAAATGAAAACATTAATAAATACAATTTAATTTAATTAATTAATACATCAATTTACTAATCAATGCATTTACTCAAAATTTTATCAATCAAAATTTTACTCAACATGAAAAACATTTATTTTATTTTTTTTAAGGTTGCAAGATATTTTAAGATTATTGCTATTTTGTGAGGTAGTAATTATTGTGTGGAAGAATATTCGCAGTAGTAGAGATAGAAAGATTATTGTCCTAGCATTGTATGAAGATCCAACACACCAATAAAAAAGTTCCAAAAGATACTAGTGTTTTTAGTGGAAAATTAAAAAAAAAAACATGAGGCATGGTCTAGTTGAAATGATTCTACTACTATTTGTAATCGATTGCAAATAAAATCCTTCCCATGATTAGGGAAAGTGATGATAAAATATAGTAGACATCCAATGTATAGAAATAGTTCATGGTGAAAGTCGGAAGAGCCATGTAGCATGGGAGCTGTCTTTAAAATATCGTTTGTTGTTTGTTAGATTGTTCTCCTCTGAGGATGGGAGATAAAAGATCAAGAAGTTCTACATAAATCTTGCTACTGACATTAGGGGTCAGTGTTCATGTCGACGACAAACATTAATCTACTGGTGACAGCGAGTAGGGATGTCAATATTTGACATAACCCAAAAACTCGACCCAAACCTGACCCAAAAATTCAGGGTTCGATCGACCGGTTTGGAAAATGAGTCAGGTTCAGGTTTTATGTTCTGACCCATTTCAAATTTCAAATCAGGTTCGGGTCAATCCGAAAACCCGAAACTGACCCGAGTCTCCAGCCCGCAACACTCCGCAAAAGTCCCACCCTGTGCTTGCCTCCATGGCCTGTAGCATGTGCTCGGGCTTGTAGCCTCGTACTTGGGCACGCCTGCATAGCCTACTCAGCCCACCCTCGCGCTACCAGCATACGCGGCACGCGCTCGCAACTGCAATTTAACGGGTCGGGTTGGGTCAATCAAGGTTAGGGCAGGTCGAGTCCAGTTTGAATTTCTGACCCGTTTGTCTAATCAAGTTAGGTTTTGGTCAGAGTAGTTGAAGGCGGGTCAATTTTGGGCTGGATCGAAACCCGACCCAAAGACCCATTTTAACACCCCTTATAGCAAGTGACCAATCCAACAGGCGTTAGTATGGCCAGGTGCCAGTAGTCAGAGGATAGTAGTCCGACAACGGTGTTCAAAGGACATGGATGGGCAAGTGGTCGTAGGATTGTAGTTGGACAATTGTGGTCGAAGGACCATAGTCATACGGCATTGGTATGACAATAATCGGGCGACGGTGGTCAGTAAACTATAGTGAGGTAATAATAATTGGAGGATCATAGACAAATGACAATTGTCGAAGGGTCATAGTAGGGTAATGGTGGTATGAGGATCATAGTCGGGAAATGGTGATCTGACAATTATAGTCAGGCAATGGTGGTCGTTGGCGATGATGGCGATCAGCAGTGGTGGAGCCTCGGAATTCTCCAACATCTAAGCTCTCTTGAATCTCAAACTAAATGTCCAAACTCCCCTTCATATAAAGTGTGGGAGTCTATTTATAGGTTTTTGTGAGTGATGCATCATAAATATAAACAAAATTCCAAACTGTCCATTGGACGGCATGTATTGCATACGTCGATCATAGACGATTTTTCAACATTTAAATGCCTTAATTATGACAAAAACAATTGATGAATTTAGGTTTATTGGATTCATCTCATCGATACACTTGATTTGATTATATCCATACGAGATTTGGATATCATTTTGACCTCAAAATAATGCTCGAGATTTTTAATTATGCTACAGTGCTTGATTTGGGCTCATTTAAAGTTGAATCAAATCACTTTACATTCGATAGGCCGCCATGTCAAGACTCTAAGTTTGATTATAAGTTTCATAAAATCAAAGTTCGAATAATCCTAAATTTAACTCTGAGTGTTCCAATTCAAATCTGCATTGGATTCGTGCCCGATCAAGTTGATTTTTTTTATGACATATCAATAATAATAGGACATTAATTATTAAATATAAAATATATTAATAAAGTAGCAATATTCTCTTAAAAAATTATATGCATATTATTTCAACTTCAAATTTTATTTTTTAAGTTAAAAAAAATAAAATAAAATAAAGAAAATCATTGTTTTTTTTAATATGAAATAGTGCTAAACTATTTCTTCAAATTATTATTAATTTTTCAAATCTTACGAACATGCACTTAGAGCACACACAATCAAAATAGATCCAAGCCCTAATATAATCATCATTATCATCATCATCAAGTTGATCACATATATGTGGAGACTTTCCTAGCCCTGACTTAAAGAATACTTAAATCAACTATTAACCTCTTCTATTAATTTTATTATCAAAAAAATTAAATTAAAACTAATTCTTAATGAACTTTGAACATTTGACAAGGTTTTAATAAAACTATCAAATTTAGCATTTATAGATATTAATTCAATAAAAACTTTTCTCATGGTCAAAGTTCATTAAGCATTAATTTTCATGGTAGCAAAATGAAAATAAAAGAGGCCAATAATTGATCTAAGAATTCTTTAAATCGGGGATTGGAAATTCCTCACAAAATACATGTGATTAGCTTGATGATGATGATGATGATGATTATATTATGGCTTGGATCTACTCATAGTATTACAATTATGCCTTCCATGAAATATAAGGGCAAGTTTAAGATTGTAAAGAAATTAAAATGACCACATGGACTAGTTTGTATAGGCAATGCAAAGAGAATGTCAAACCATGATAATGTCATCTATTAAAAAAAAGAAAGGTTTATCCATCTTATGGATAGGGAATAGGTGAATTCCAAACCTGCATATTCTAAATAACTACTATAAAGAGAATGATAAAAACATACCTCACAGCCATCTCTGGTTTACACTTTTCAACAAAGAATCTAATAGTATCACCAGGATCCGAAATGTCTTTGATAAAGAGACCATAGCCTATATATTTAAAACAAAAAAACTTGATAGTCAAAGCTTGGTTTCCACATAAATCATTACCATAACCCTGTCAAAATTTTCAAAATCATCCATTTTGCCTTCCGCTAAAACAAAAAAAATTGATGGCTTGTATAACATCAAGGTAAAGTTTCCTTTTCCTTATTTTCTTTGGGAACTCCACATCAAAATATTGTGAAAATCTAACTTTTTGGTGATTATATGGTCAAGGTTCATGTGTGGCATTTTCAAGAAAATGACTTTACAACAGTAAAACACATCCACCACCCCACCTCCAAGCTCCTTTGAACATATGCCACAGGAAACGAAACAAATCAAAAACTTCCTCCTTTGGTTAACAGGAACTAGGGCAAATATTTCCAGGCAATTACCACATAACAGTCTGCCCTTTTAGTTCAAATAGGTTACCCAAGTCACATATGACATAGGAACATGCACTTCCTTTGAAGATAAAGGATGCTCAAAAGCTAAACCAAAGCTCTTAAGAATAAGAAGCAAAACAATTTTAATATGGTAAAACAATATATAAAAGAAAATTCAACTTATATGCCCCTTAATAGAAGAAATTGGAAAATATGCTCACTGCTTATTTTCTTGGAGAAATATAATCGAATTTGCTCTTGACTAAAATACACTCAATAACGGATAACTGTGGACCGCTTATTAAAGTCTAAGTATATAAAATTGATTCAAATATGATTCGATCATTCATCGAATGTGATTCAAAGATGGATGGATCGCAGTTCGAAAATGATTAGCTCAAAGTTGGTTAAAAAATGATTCAAGATGGTTCAATTATAGTATGAAAATTGTAAGATCATTATTCAATTGTGAATCGAAAATGGACCGATCATGATATGAAGAATACTTTATCATTGTTTGATCATTGTTCGAAAATTGTCCAATCATTTCTCGATAATGAATTATATCCCAGGCTAATACAACAGAGAGTGTAATCACAACAGCTATGGCACAACAACATTCATTTGACAAATTCTATAAATTGATTGTAAGAGAATTTATCTGTAAACTTATAACAACCATAACAACATCTGCATCATCCATAATAGAATTCTATGAACTAGTATAATAATAGAATAAAGTACATGAAAAATTAATTTTTATATCAAAATGATAACTGAACTCTATATTATTGTGAAATAAATCTATAAATAAATTGTCCCCAAAGAATTGTATTCAATCAAGAGTTAACCATTATAAGATTCTTTTCTTTTAATCATGTATATTAAATGTTGTATTGCAAACACTCCAAAGTTGTCGCAGCAAATAAGACATAAAGCAATCATGAGACTGTATGTCCAAGAAATACGTAAATTAAATTATCCTAAAATATAAGATAGATTACCTTACTATATTAGTCTGATCTCACAAGTGTAAGCCTCTTCCATATCCAAGAAGATTTAAGGAATATAAGTGCAGATTTTTTTGTCAAATAATCATAACTGCTCAAGCAGCCAAGAGAAGCTTTTGTAAGGAGAAATCGTCATTCCCTATAAAGTCTGCAATGTAGTGTAAGAAGAATCACAGTCACAATGCCATAGACTTCATAAGAAATGAGATCCCCACATATCATCCAATAAACTTTGTTCCAGTTCATTGACAAATAAAGACCGTTATGCAACTTCAAAAATTTATGCTCATCTCCGATGACGTACATGAGTGTCACATCAAGTCACCTGAAGGACTCATTTGTTTTGAGCTTAATCAAGCAGAGAGGATCAATGACACATCAATTCATAGGCTTCTGCCACCTTTTCCTTGATGAATTTCACCAGTTGGTTTGTTTTTACTCTTTTGCTGTCTTCTTTTAAACTCTATATGTTTTGCATCATTTGTTTTCAAAATTATAATAGATGGACAAACAACCTCCTTATTTGTATATATAATGGTAACGGGATGATCCGCTAAATTCTCCATCTCATGGTCTATACATTAAATATCGAAGGGTTGATCTCTTGACTCATCCCCAACTTTACCTACATATACAATGGCAAGGGACTGAACACCTGACTCCAACTCCTCTTCCAACTCTTACTCTACAACCTTCTCCTACTGTACCTCATTAAAAATTGGCTTAGTAGCAGCCACCTTCTCACTTTTCTTATCCAACTCCATTTCTGAACTCCATATCGATGATGGAAATCTGCTTCACCGCCACTTGAGATTGAATAAACTGACTTGCAACTGGCTAAACTTCCAGTGCCTCCCTTACTCTCTCCTCAAAAATAAGGGTGCTCGCTTTCCTCTTTATAATTCTGATTGGGATAGCTTAAGAGAGAGTATATACAGTGGACTTATTGAAGTCATCCTCGTTAGCTTAGAAAGGATAACTCCCGACCAAAAGAGAGGTATAAAGTACCAAGGAAAAAATTAAATATCTGCCACATTAAGCATAGAAAATAATAAAAAAAAAATAAACATTTGCACTCTAATTCATAAGCAATAATAGAAAATATTTGCCCGTGAGCACCTTGTTGCTCCTCACACTCAGTATCCTTGGTACTCTCTACCAAGAAATTAAGCACTCTTACCCAAGTTTGGAATGGCGCTTTGTAAGTCCAATATTATACAGATATTGCATATCCATTTACCATATATTGGGCCAGGGAATCCTTTTTTACTGCATATCCCTCATAGAATACCATGTCCCTATTCAACTATAGTAATGTCTTCTCCTATGACATCCTATCCCATGGGTATCTAAAAAATATACCCTTTTTTTAACCATAAGAACCATTTTAGTGAAGATGACACTTGCTTATAATGGTTGAGGAGAATATCATCTACTAAAGAAGCACAGTCCAAACTTCTATGGATCATCTTTGTTAATGCACTTCATGAAAATATTTTCAAGATCTATGTTTTTAAAATTCTTGTTCCCATCAAAATAGCTCTCAAATAACTTGCTGCTGATTGTCATCCTATTGAACTCATCTTTAATTGGAAACTCTTCAAAACACAACTCAAACACTAAAGCAAGCACAATAATCCTAAAGGTTATATTATTCCCTCTAATATTAAAAATGATAGAGTACTCATCATTAATCATCCTCAGTTAAAACTGTTAAATGCGAGCACCAGAGAGAGCTCTAAAGAAGTGCCTAAATGTAGATCTTTTAGTATGACCAATATGGTCATTAGCTACAAATTCCCAACAAGTTTCTCCATAACCTCTAACTCTATGTTTAACTCGAGCACTGCAATGCCTTGCAATGGGTAGGATTAAATCAAACATCTACATAGCAAAATAACACAAATGAGTAAATCCTAAAAGAGGTTATGCGGAAAAAAACAAATATCTTTGAACTACCATCAATAATTATTGAACAGTCGTGGATTATGATTGAAATATCTTCGAGAATGATCAAATCATCAAGATTGACCAAAATAATCGACCAATTCAATTAGTCTTCATAATGTCTTCAAACCACAATTTAGCAATATTCAAACCAACTTCAACACATAATAACCTTATTCAAACCATATTTGAACACTTACTCAAAACTTCTTCAACCATTCTTCATCGATATTTTGACTTGATTGATGAAAAGTCAAACATATGTTTCAATAAGTGTTCAAATAAAGGATAAAATGTGGGTTGAAGATGTAATGAAGACTCATTGAATAGGTCGATTATTTTGGTCAATCTTGATGGTTTGATCATTCTCGAAGATATTTCAATCATAATCCACGATTGTTTAAAAATTATTGATGATAGTTCAAAGATATTTTTTTTGTCCGCATAACCTCTTTTAGGATTTACTCATTTGTGTTATTGTGCTATATAGATGTTTGATTTAATCCTACCAATTGCAAGGCATTGCAGTGCTCGAGTTAAACACAGAGTTAGAGGTTATGGAGAAACTTGTTGGGAATTTGTAGCTAATGACCATATTGGTCAAAAATGATCGAATAACTCTTGAATTAAATTTGATCACGGTTTGAATATTGTTAAAATTGTTTGATAATAATTTAATCATCTTTCTAACAACAAATGTAGTTGAAAGATGGATTTAGCATGACAACTAACACATGAACTAAATTCTAAATGCTAAAGGGTTTGGAGTTTAGAGTGCGAAGCAAATTTTACACCCTAAAAAACAAATCAAAAAATATCATTAACCTTCAAAGACAATGAGTACAGAGAGATCATTGCCATGAATTTTAACCACATGCCAAGGACAACATTCCACAATCTCCAGAAATGGACAAGGTCATGGGAAGAGGCAGAGTTGAGGAAATATTATATTGAACATTTGAAAGCCAAAGTTATAAAATTTATTTTAGGAAAGTATTTTTAAGAATAAAAGAAGAAATGGATTGTAACCTTCTCCTATGATTTTGTTTCCTAATTTTAAAAAAAAAAAATATTCTCCTATGATTTTATTTCCTAAATTTTAAGAAAGAATTAAGCTAGTTAATTATTTCCTTTATTAGACATGTTTGTGTATGTATGTATGTACACACACACACACACATATATATATATATAGCGAGAGAGAGAGAGAGAGAGATGTAAATGTAGTACTATTTTTTAATAAGAAGAATAATAAATTAAGAAATTCTTCATGGAATCAAAGTTAGTTCACTGAACCCTAATCCCTTCAGGCCGCCACTCTCTGGCAGATTCTTTATCGTCATCTCTTCTCTGTTTCTCAGGTCGATTCTCTTTGGCCAGTGTTCTTCCCGACCTTCTTCTATATATCCAGCAATCTTATTCGTTCTTCTCCCTCATCTTCTTCGCAATACAAATGATCTCATCACAAACATCCGACATCACGGCAGTTCAAAAATTCCAAACCTTAGTGGCAGTGATTCTTCTCTTATTCTCATCATAAGACACAAATTAAATTGTCATAATTATTTGCAACGGTCACAATCTATGTTGTTCATTTTTGGAATGGGAAAGGTTGAGTATATCATGGGAGCAGCATCCATGTCAGAGACTACAAATTTGAGTTTCAAAAAGTGAAAGATTGAAAATAGTACGATCATGTCATGGCTTATCAATTCAATGAATAATGACAAAAGTGAAAAATTCTTGATGTTTGGGACTACAAAAGAAACATGGGATGCAACCAAAGAGACTTACTCCAGCTCTGAAAATACTTCAAAGTTGTTTAAGATCGAATCAATACTTCATGACTTCTGCCAAGGAGAGCAGTCTGTTACTCAATATTACAACTTTACAACACACTTACATGGTATTAGCAACAACTTGACTTATTCGAAACTCGCTCATGGACATGCCCAAAAGATGCAATAATGTACAAAGAGATTGTGGAACAAGAAAGGTTGCTCAAGTTTTTCTTAGGAATTAACAGAGAGTTGGATGATGTTCAAAGTCAAATCATGGGCACTAAACCATTGCCCAATCTTAGGGAGGCGTTCGCAGAGCTTAGGCATGAAGAAAGCAGAAAGAAAGTGATAATGGGATCTAAGGAACAATCCACATCAAAGTTGAATGCATCAGCTCTTGTTGTCCGATCATCTAACAGTAATTGTCGAGATCTTCAAAAATGAGAAAGACTTCGGTGTGATTACTATAAGAAACCAAGTCATTACAAGGAGACTTGCTAGAAGCTCTAGGACAAACAAGCTGATTGAAAACAAAAGCTACGGCTTGATAGAGATAGCAAAGCACATATGGCTTCCAACTTTGAGAGTGCTCATGTTCCCAAGCCTAGCCTATTTAGCAAAGAGCAGATTGATTTGCTGCAGAATCTATTTAGTCAAGTTGGCAGTAGTAGTATTATTGGGACAGATTTGGTTGCTCAAAATAAGGTTTAAAATTGAGTAAATAAGCCTCAAGGCGTTTTTCGTCCTTGAGGTGAGGCGTAAGCCTTGAGGCAATGTGAGGCTAAGCATCACAGACGAATAATTGCGCAAATGAGAATTTAAGTATTTTAGCAGGTAAATAACAGTAAGAGACTATCATACAATAAAAACATCTAAATAACAAGTGAAATTAGTGGAAGACAATAAAATAGATGCAATATATGCATCTCATAGTATGATTCAAAGTACAGAACTACAAAATATAAGTCTATCAAATCTCCCAAAGTACAAATACGAAAGAACATCTAATCTCATCATTCTTCAATGTTATTCACTAAATGGGTCTTCAAGATAATCTTCTTCTCCAATTATATCTATGAATGTCAAATCTTCATCATCTTTAATGTTATCCACTTTTCTCTTCCCTGTTTAATAAGAATGATTAATGTTATGTTAATTGCATATATATATAATGTAATAGCATATAAGAAATTGTGAGATACCTTTATTTGCTTGTTGTGCTGCATAACTAGTGGATGTGTGTGGTGTGGTACTAGTGGATGTGCCCACTTGATCTGCTTCGCCCCTCAAGACATTCACACTTAGATCCTCTAGCTGCAAGTCTGATAAACTCAAATCTATCTCATCATCTATGAACCACTTATTATCAGACGCCACATCATTACACACCAAAAGGTCCTCATCATCCTTCAACCCCTTATTCCTCAACCTCCTATCTCTCAACCTCTTGTTGTGCATAATATACACAAGAGAGTTCATTATGAGTGTTGAAAGTCGATTTCTTCTTTTCGTTTGTAGTTGACTATATGTGCTCTAATTTCGCTCACACCCAGAGGAAGAATAAGTGAGGCCCAAAACTCTAACTGCAAAACTCTATAACGCATGGGTGGAATCACCAAATTGGATCCACCATTCAACTATTTTCAAGAAGAAAAATAATAATCAAAACATATTAAAGTGTAATGCATGTACGGATACTTTGCAAAAATAAGTTTACCTGGAGAGCGTTTGGCAATAGTAGATTTCGCTACTTGCAACCCAAAAAATCCCTCCCTATTCCGAAATAGAACAAGTTGTAAATCTGCAAGCTCCTTAATGGTCTGTTCCGCTATTAGTCGCTCCATGCAATGATACAAGCCCAGCTTCACCTCTGAATTTGAGGATTTTCTTTCTGAATACTAAAATTGAGGATTAAGATAATACACCGCTGCATGTAGATGACGGTGTAACTGGACCTCCCACCGAGCATCAATGATATCCCAAATCTCTCTATAGCTTGCCTCCTCTCCTCCTAAGTTATGTGCAATCAACTCCTTTGCCTCATCCATTGCATTATATATAAAACTCATGGCAGGTTTCTTCTCGGCATTCACTAAACGTAGAACTTGTACTAAGGGTCTTGTGCTCAATATGACGTAGGTCACACTTGCCCAAAATTTATCATTTAGAATTAGTCTTCATATTTCATTCCCCTCTGGTTTCTTGCCCCACGCAGAATTAAGCCATTGTGTCAATGTAAACATTGCTTCAAGAGGTTGCCTAACATCTAGCATGCTCTGCAGTGTCAAATAAGATGTGGCAAACCTGTAGAATAATCTTGCATTTGAAATTAAAAATGTTTTGCAGTGCACAGATGAAATAACAAACCTAGTGGTAGTAGGGCGAATGATTTCCTTATTTGAGAACTTTCTCATTAAGGCTAAGACTCATGAATGGTTGTAGATGAACTTTGTGATCTTCTTAGCCCTAGAAAGGGCGCTCTTGTGTTGAGGTAAATCACCAAGTTCCTCCAATATGATATCAATACAGTGTGCTGCGCATGGGGTCCAGTAGAGGTGTTTCCTCTTCTCCATCAACATGTGACCAGCTGCTTTGTATGTAGTGGCATCTGACATAATGGTAACACCAGTCTCACTCCATATCCGTTTAATCTCATCAATACTCTGCTCTGTATTTTGCAGCTCCTTCAATATTCATGTTCTCAACTCGTACATGGAAGGAGCCTTCAACCCTCTCCCATTCAATCCTACAGATCGCAACATATTGAAGTAGGCCGGTGATGTCACAACATTAAATGATATGGCATTCTCAAAAAAAATCAGCCAATATCCATGCAAACCTGACGTCGACTCTCTATGGTACCAGCCGCAGGCATCATCTGTGTTTGTCCTTGTAAAACTCGAAAATGTTGTTTTACACCTCGCACGTTTTTCAAAACGCACGACGAGTTTTAAGTGAAAATTTTGAGGTTGTCGGATTTCGACGGGAATAATTTTAGAAAATATAGCGCAAAATTCTGATCGTTTTGATGTACAAAACCCATATCGAATTTTGAGTATTTTGAGAGTTAAAATTTTCGGAAAGTTCTAAATGACAATTTTTGCCCTTAATGCTTTTTGAATAGAGAGGATGTTTAAGTAAGGGCTTTGAGGTCATTGTGCTAGCTTTATGAGAACCCCACCCATATTAGGGGACAAAAATATTTCGGTCCCCATTTGCTTCTTGCGACCGAACCGAGCGGAGAAGAGGGAGAGGGCGCGGGTAGGAGCGGCGACGGGAGCTACGGGCGGCGGGTTTCCGGCGGCCGATCGTGGAGAAAAACGTAGGGAAATCCAAGGGAAGGTTAAGGTATGTGTTTTGCTTGAGTTTCCTCCTTCCCTTGAGTTTTCCCTAAGAAATGAAGAAAACTTTGATTTTCTTCAAGAATTTTAATGGGAGATTGTTATGGAATGATTAGGAGATATTTTTATACTAAGAATGTTGTTTTATTTAGAATGTTTTGAGTTGGAGAAATTTAGGGTTTTACTTAAAATGGATTTTCTTTGCAAATGCCTTCTTAAGAATAATTCCTAATGTCATCGGAAAACTTCTAATTGAAGAATATTGTAAGAATGATGAAAGTTTTGATTTTTGAAATTTAGGGCTTTTTCCCTAATCATAGAATTTTAATCCCTATAGTTCTAATGAGCTTTTGGAAGAATTTTAGAGACTCTTATAGGGCTTTTTCATAAAATGCAAGTTTTTTTAAATTATGGTTTACTTTAATCCGAAAATTAAGGATGTTTTAATTAATGTTTGGTTGTATGAAGAATGTTTGCTTATATAAGATCCATGATTTTAACTAAATCATAATTGAGAGAGAATGTGTCTGAGAGATATCATGATTTGGTGTGGAGGACTTGAATTGGAACATAAACAAGACATTAGAAGAACTCTTTTATTACTTTAGAATTAGGGTTTAGAATATTGTATAGAGAATAGTCACTTATGCTTTCCTTTGTATGTCTATTTTAAATATAAATCGTGTGGAGGGAAAGAGTTTGATCGGACAAAGAAAGAGCTGCACGGATTCAGGTAGGTAGAATGAATGTTCTTATAAATTTTAGACAAATTTTCTTTCATTGCAAAGTACATTGAAATGACAAATTCCTTTATGCTCATTATGAAACTCTTATGGCTCATGTTCCCTTGTAAGTTTATGGACACTTGAAGCAAATGCAAAGGTTTTATTTATGCAAATGTACAATTCATGAATGGATCTCATGCTCATTTCTCTACTCTTACTATACATGACTTTCTTCTTTATATGCAAAAGTGCACATAAACATAGCAAGCATGCATATCTCTAAGGAAACATACACTTGGTTAATTTATAAATGGCTTACATAAAGCATATTTTAATGTTATATAAGTAATAAGTGTATATGCATGTTGACGCGGGAGTATCACATGGTAAAGGAGGCTCTTATGAGTCATGGTAAAGGAGACTCTTATGAGCCATGGTAAAGGATGATTCCAATGAACCAATGGTAAAGGAAATAGCCAAATTTTATGTACCTGATCAGTACAAGTGATACTCCTAAGACGGGTGTTATATTTACATGTTAAACTATTATGAACATTTCATATTCATGTTATACATTTGAGACTATCATGTGAGGCAAAATGTTAAAGGAAAAATGGAAATGTTATGAAGGAAAAAGCACTTAAAATTTGAGGTAAAGGTATGCATTTCCTCTAAGGAAAAGTTTTTTTATGTTGATATTTCTTTTGTTAAAATATCTAAGCATAATATAGTTTTATTCTTTGATTCTAAGTTTATTTGAATTCCATTCTTACCTATCGAGTTTATGACTCACTCTCGTTGTGGGAACACTTTTCAGGAGGATCTAAGAAAGGATAAATGGCAGACCAACCACCACGCACTTACCGTCGTAGGGAGACGACGGGCGGCAGGTTCTTTTGAGTTTTGATATTTTGTATAGAATGTTTAGAAATGATAAGTAAGAAAAATGATTTTTAGATCTCCTTTTGTATTTTGTAAACTCAATGTGGAATCCTTATGTTGGTGCTTTGATATGAGGAAATGAAATTTTTTTTTTATTGGAAGATTCTTTAGTGGGTCTTTCAGTTTGTTTGGTTCTTATTTGGAGATATGTTAATTATTTATTGTGAAGTTTCTTTTATCTTCATTATATCCGACCCTATTCCCGCCTCGCACTTGCGAGCTAACCTGGCCGGGTCGTGACAAGGGTGGTATCAGAGCAAAGGATTTGAGAATACTGATTTTTATGAAAGAGTCAATAGGATGATCTTATAGGTTAGGGTAGATATAAGGTGCTGGTGCTATTTATTGCTTAGATCCCTTTGTTAATTTATGTCTCAGGGCTGAGGAACCTGATGCCACTGATGGCAACATTGGAGAGGTCAGGAGGGAATTGCCATCAGTAGTGGAGCCTCAAGGTAGTAGCATTAATGCTATTTTGGATTCTTTCACTCAAATGATGGTGGCTATGACACAGATGATAAAGAATACTCAGACTCAAGCAAGAGGCAGTGGAAGCACTGTGATGAACAAGAATTTAAAGTTATTCTAAGATATGAAGTCACCATCATTTGTGGGAGTTTGTCAAGGTGTTTAGAGATTGGTATGTACCAATGACTACTAGGAGGTCAATGCAAGACAAATTTAATAGACTGGTGCAGGGTGACAAGACCATTACAGAGTATAAGGCTAAATTCACGATGCTTTCTAGGTATGCCTCTCATCTAATTCCTAATGCAGAAGAGAAATGGCATCGCTTCCTTTGTGGCTTAAGGGATAGCATTAGACAGCTATTGGTCCCTTTGGGTATTGAAGATTACTCTACTTTAGTTGAGAGAGCGTGAAAGATTGAGCTGGATTTTCAGAGTACTCAGAGGAGGAGAGACTTTCAGAAGAGGGAGAATGAAGATAGATCCAAATCTGCCCAATCTTTTCATTCTGGAAGTTCTAATTGGAAGAAGCCCAAGCCCAACACTTCAGAGAGCAGCACTCCTTCTGTTATGTGTAATAAGTGTGGAAGGGCTCATAGGGGAGAGTGCCTTTCTGGCACAAACACCTGTTTCTAGTGCCATCTGCCAGGGCACATGACAAAGTCTTGCCCTATCTTGGGACAGAAGTCTACCCCAGAGGCCGAAATAGGTAGTGCTCCTCAGAGGACAGTTGGAAGGCCTAGGATTGTGGAGTCTACTGCATCAACACCAAGTCAAGGCCAAGCTCGATAACCTGTTCAGCCGAGGGTTTATGGTCTATCCCCACAAGAAGCAAAAGACTCTCCTGATGTTATCACAGGTATGGACTTTATTTAATGTCAATGAATTCCTTTATGATTTATGAGAAAGATGAGCTTCATGTTATGTTACATGCATGGTATTTAGGAATAATCTTTGTATGTAACAAGCCTGCTAAGGTGCTGTTTGATACGTGGGCATCACAGTCTTTCATTTCGGAGGAGTTTGTTAAGTCTGTTGGTTTGTCTTCTTCAATTATGCTCAAACCTTTATCAGTTTTGATGCCCAATGGGAGTCAGTTGGAAACCAACAAGGGGTGTCATGTGGAGTTGATTGTAAGTGATAGAAATGTGGGTGCAGATCTTATGTTATTGCCCTTAACGGAATTTGATGTGATCCTAAGTATGGATTGGTTGTCTTGTCACTTTGTGACTATAGAATGTAACAAGAAAGAACTTACATTTTGTATGCCAGGGGAGAAAGAATTTAAATTCATAGGGAAAAGAGGCATAACTTTCATGATAGTCTCTTCTTTTGTGGCATACAAATTGTTGAGGAAGGGTCATGGAGGCTTTTTAGCTTATATTAAGGAGGAGAAGAAAGAAGATAGGAGATTAGAGGAGATACCTGTTGTGCAAGAGTATCCAGAAGTGTTTGTAGAAGATTTACCTGGCTTGCCTCCAAGCAGGGAGATTGATTTTACCATTGAGCTGGCTAGTGGAGCGGATCCTGTTGCTAAAGCCCCTTATCGGATGGCGATAAAAGAGTTGAAGGAACTGAAAGATCAATTGGAAGAGTTGCTTAATGAAGGGTTCATCAGGCCTAGCACTTCTTCTTGGGGTGCTCCTGTGCTCTTTGTGAAGAAGAAGGATGAAAGTTTAAGGCTTTGTATAGATTACAAAGAATTGAACAAGCCGACTATAAAGAATAAATACCCTCTTCCGAGAATTGATGATTTGTTTGATCAGTTGGAGGGTGCCTCTGTGTTTTCCAAGATAGACTTGAGATCAGGATACTATCAGCTTAAGATCAGAGAAGAGGACATAGCAAAGACAGCATTTAACAATAGATATGGACATTATGAATTTGTGGTGATGCCATTTGGACTTACAAATGCCCCTGCAGTATTTATGGATCTTATGAACAGAATCTTCAAGCCATTTATGGATTTATTTGTGATAGTGTTCATAGATGATATATTGGTGTATTCCCCAAATGAAGAGATACATGCAAATCATTTGAGGATGGTGTTAAATGCATTGAAAGGGAATGAATTTTATGTTAAGTTTTCCAAATGTGAGTTTTGATTGAAGAGCGTGAACTTTTTGGGACATGTGATTAGCAATGAAGAGATCTCTATAGATCAGCACAAGGTACAAGCTATAGCAGATTGGCCACGGCCCGCTACTGTGACGGAGATCAGGAGTTTTTTGGGTTTAGCTGGTTACTACAGAAGATTTGTTGAGGGGTTTTCTCGAATAGCTATGCCATTATCTAGATTGACCCAAAAGGCAGTGAAGTTTGTATAGACAGATCAATGTGAAGAGGCTTTTCAAAGACTAAAACAATGTTTGATCACTACTCCAGTGCTTACTATTCCGTCAGGGACGGATGGATTTCAGCTTTATAGTGATGTTTCTCACAAAGGGTTGGGTTGTGTATTGATGCAAAACGGAAGGGTCATTGCTTATGCTTCAAGGCAACTGAAGAACCATGAAAGAAACTATCCAACCCATGACTTGGAGTTAATTGCAGTGGTTTTTGCCCTGAAAATATGAAGACATTACTTGTATGCGGTGAAGTGTGAAGTATTTACTGATCATCAAAGTTTAAAATACAACTTCACACAGAAAGAGTTAAATTTGAGGCAGAGGAGATGGTTGGAGCTTATCAAGGACTATGATTTGGATATCCAATATCATCCAGGCAAAGCAAATGTGGTAGCAGATGCCTTAAGCAGGAAGACTTCTAGTAGTGCCGGATGATTACATAGCAATATGAGTTGATCAGAGATTTGGAGAAGTTAGAGATTTCTATAGTCCAGCCCAATGATGCAGAGTTTGTGGCTTTGAATCAGATGATCATTCAGTCAACATTGAAGGATAGGATAAAGGAAGCTTTGCCACAAGATGCAGAATTTGAGAAAGTCCTAAATTTGGTGAAGGTTGGTCACATGGACGAGTTTGAGCTTGATGAGGATGAGCTACGACGATATAGAGGCAGAATTTGCATCCCAGATGCTGGAGATTTGAGGAAGGACATTCTTCAAGAAGCTCACTATTCAAGTTATACCATTCACCCAGGTAGTAACAAGATGTACCAAGATTTGAAGGAATACTTTTGGTGGCCGAGGATAAAGAGAAGTGTAGCAGAAGTGGTGGCTAAGTGTACAGTTTGCCAGATGGTTAAGGTAGAACATCAAAAGCCAGGAGGTTTATTGCAGTATTTACCTATACCGGAATGGAAGTGGGAAGATATAGCCATGGATTTTGTGGTTGGATTGCCTAGATCTAGAACTGGTCATGATGATATATGGGTGATAATTGATAGGTTGACCAAGTCGGCACACTTTTTACCTATCAAGCAATCTGATGCTGTTGAGAAGTTGGCAAGTGTTTATGTTAATGAGATTGTTAGATTTCATGGTGTACCAAGATCGATAGTATCAAATAGAGAGGGGAGATTTACCTCTAGGTTGTGGAGGAAGGTTCAAGAGGCAATGGGCACTAGACTTACTTTCAGTATAGCCTTTCACCCTCAAACAGATGGTCAATCGGAGAGGACTATTCAGAATTTAGAGGATTTACTCAGATTATGTGTACTTGATTTTGGTGGCAAATGGGAGACACACATTCCACTGATTGAATTTGCTTATAATAATAGCTTCCAATCAAGTATAGGCATGGCACCCTATGAAGCTTTGTATGGAAGGAGATGTCGAATTCCTTTATGTTGGACTGAGACTGGAGAAAGAAATATCATTGGAGCTGATTTAGTAGATGATGCTACTGAAAAGATAAGGCTGATTCGTGACAGATTAAAGGCTGTGCAAGATAGACAGAAGAAATACTATGATGCCAAATATAGATTGTTGAGTTTGATGTTGGAGAGTTTGTATTCCTCAAGGTTAGTCCTATGAAAGGTGTGAAGAGATTTGGCAAAGTTGGAAAACTGAGTCCAAGGTATATTGGCCCTTTTGAAATTTCAGAGAGAGTTGGAAGTGTGGCTTACAGATTGGTTTTGCTATCTCACATGAGTGGGGTACATAATGTATTCCCATCTCTTTTTTGAGGAAATACATATCAGATGAAGCCCAGAAGATCAACACTGAAGCAGTAGATATCCAACTAGATCTGACATTTATAGAAGAACCTGAGAAGATCATAGAATATGATGTTAAGCAGCTTCGAAGTAGAGAGATTCCTTGTGTTAAAGTTATGTGAAATCATGGATCTGAGAAAGATGCTACTTGGGAGAAGGAATCAGAGATGAGCGAGAGCTACCCTCACATATTTGATTAAGGTATGGTTTCTTAAGCTGGTCTTAAATTTCGACGATGAAATTTTTATGAGGGAGAATTATAAAACCCGAAAATGCTGTTTTAGACCTCGCACGCTTTTCAAAGCGCCGCGACGAGTTTTAAGTGAAAAATTTGAGCTTGTCAAATTTTGACGGGAATAATTTTAGAAAATAGAGCGCAAAATTCTGATCGTTTTGATATTTAGAATCCATATCGAAGTTTGAGTATTTTGAGAGTTAAAATTTTCGAAAAGTTCTAAATGACAATTTTGCCCTTAATGCTTTTTTAATAGAGAGGATATTTAAGTGAGGGCTTTGAGGTCATTGTGCTAGCTTTATGAGAACCCCACCCTTATTACGGGACCGAAATATTTCGGTCCCCATTTGCTTCTTGCGACCGAACCGAGTGGAGAAGAGGGAGAGGGCGCGGGTAGGAGCGGCGACGGGAGCTACGGGCGGCGGATATCCGGCGGCCGATCGTGGAGAAAAACGTAGGGAAATCTAAGGGAAGGTTAAGTTATGTGTTTTGCTTGAGTTTCCTCCTTCCCTTGATTTTCCCTGAGAAATGAAAACTAGGATTTGAAAAAACTTTGATTTTCTTCAAGAATTTTAATGGGAGATTGTTATGGAATGATTAGGAGATATTTTTATACTAAGAATGTGGTTTTATTTAGAATATTTTGAGTTGGAGAAATTTAGGATTTTACTTAAAATGGATTTTCTTTGCAAATGCCTTCTTAAGAATAATTCCTAATGTCACCGGAAAACTTCTAATTGAAGAATATTGTAAGAATGATGAAAGTTTTGATTTTTGAAATTTAGAGCTTTTTCCCTAATCATAGAATTTTGATCCCTATAGTTCTAATGAGATTTTAGAAGAATTTTAGAGACTATTATAGGGCTTTTTCATGAAATGTGAGTTTTTTCTAAATTATGGTTTACTTTAATCCGAAAATTAAGAATGTTTTAATTAATGTTTGGTTGTAGGAAGAATGTTTGCTTATATAAGATTCATGATTTTAACTAAACCATAATTGAGAGAGAATGTGTTTGAGAGATATCATGATTTGGTGTGGAGGGCTTGAATTGGAACATAAACAAGACATTAGAAGAACTCTTTTATTATTTTAGAATTAGGGTTTAGGATATTGTATAGAGAATAGTCACTTATGCTTTCCTTTGTATGTCTCTTTTAAATATAAATCGTGTGGAGGGAAAGAGTTTGATCGGACAAAGAAAGAGGTAAACGGATTCAGGTAGGTGGAATGGATGTTCTTATAAATTTTAGACAATTTTTCTTTCATTGCAAAGTACATTGAAATGACAAATTCCTTTATGCTCATTATGAAACTCATATAGCTCATGTTCCCTTGTAAGTTTATGGACACTTGAAGCAAATGCAAATGTTTTCTTTATGCAAATGTACAATTCATAAATGGATCTCATGCTCATTTCTCTACTCTTACTATACATGACTTTCTTCTTTATATGCAAAAGTGCACATAAACATAGCAAGCATGCATATCTCTAAGGAAACATACACTTGGTTAGTTTATGAATGGTTTACATAAAGCATCTCTTATGGTTATATAAGTAATAAGTGTATGTGCATGTTGACACGGGAGTATCACATGGTAAATGAGGCTCTTTTGAGTCATAGTAAAGGAGTCTCTTATGAGCCATGGCAAAGGATGGTTCCTATGAACCAATGGTAAAGGAAATAGCCAAATTTTATGTACCTGATCAGTACAAGTGATACTCCTAAGACGGGTGTTATATTTACATGTTAAACTATTATGAACATTTCATATTCATGTTATGCATTTGAGACTATCATGTGAGGCAAAATGTTAAAGGAAAAATGAAAATGTTATGAAGGAAAAAGCACTTGAAAGTTGAGGTAAATGTATGCATTTTCTCTAAGCAAAAGTTTCTTTATATTGAAGTTTCTTTTGTTAAAATATCCAAGCATAATATAGTTTTCTTCTTTGATTCTAAGTTTATTTGAATTCCATTCATACCTATTGAGTTTATGACTCACCCTCGTTGTGGGAACACTTTTCAGGAGGATCTAGGAAAGGATAGATGGCAGACCAACCACCACGCACTTACCATCGTAGGGAGACGACGGGCGGCAGGTTCTTTTTAGTTTTGATATTTTGTATAGAATGTTTAGAAATGATAAGTAAGAAAAATGATTTTTGGATCCCCTTTTGTATTTTGTAAACTCAATGTGGAATCCTTATGTTGGTGTTTTGATATGAGAAAATGAAAAGTTTTTTTTTATTGGAAGATTCTTTAGTGGCTCTTTCAGTTTGTTTAGTTCTTATTTGGAGATATGTTAATTATTTATTGTGAAATTTCTTTTATCTTCATCCTATCCGACTTCTGTTCCAGCCTCGCACTTGCGAGCTAACCGGGCCAGGTCATGACAGTCCTCTATCCTCTCTGGATTAATCATATACTGGTCCATAGGACCCCGCGCACCTCTATTATGTATAGTGGAGGAAGAGTCCTTTCCACTCTCGCTCTCGAAGTAAGAACCAAGTTCGACTCTTTCATCAAGTTGCTCTTGCTGTAAATGTTTTGTCGTGGTACTCTTCTTCATGTAAGCAATAATTTCCTCCATCTTATCCGGCACATTCGCACAAGGTGCTACATTCTTATGTGAGCCGGATAAGTGTTCCTTCATGCGAGTAACTCCCTTCACAACCTAATCACAAAAATTCCATTTTAAATACACATATGTTTTCTCGCCGCCTCCTACATCGACCTGCACACTGCATTTTCAAGAATGGTCACGCCACAATTACCTCTAACCATATTTTCTAATGCACAAATGCGAAAACAAATAAAAAATCTCAAAAAATAAACAACCCTAGATTTTCTATAACTTGAAAAATATTTCCTTGAACTAAAACAAATATCTAAAATCAGTAAAGGAGATGTCATAGAGGGCGGTCAGACACTAAAAGCTCATCGGCGTGAGGCGGCGCCAGCGGGAGAGGCGGCAAAAAAGCTGCAGGGTGTAGGATCGTGCGTCGTCTGCGAAGTCCTTGCGGGAGGCCTCGTTCGGTTCGGGTGAGCCGGTAGAAGGAAGAGGAAGGGGGTTTTTTAATTACAAACTTAAGTGAGTGGGACCCTTCATGAGGCGTACGCCTCTTCCAAAATTGCGCAATAGCGCCATTGAGGCGCGCCTCAATCTCTGTGAAGCGTAAGCCTCATCAAGCTCCAGAATTGCTTAGGCAATGGGGCTATCTGGATCCAAATTGCGCAGAGGCGCGCCTTGAGGCACGCCTCTAATTGCAATTTTAAACTATGGCTCAAATAAATTCACATACTTCCTTCACTACTAACAAAGGAGAAGTGAGGCTGTGTATAGTCGATACAGGTGCTTTTGATCACATGATAGGAGATGTTTCCCTTCTCCAAAATTATAAGTCAAGTAGTGGTCAGTCGTCCATCCATAATGCTGATAGTTCAAATTCTAAAATTGTTAGAATAGGTTCCATCCAACTTACTAAAGAATTGTATCTCAACTCTATCCTTCATATTTCAAACTTGGATTGTAATCTTTTATCCATTAGCAAATTTTCTTGTAACCTTCAATGTGTTACTAAATTTTATTCAAACTTGTGTGTGTTTCAGGACTTGAAATCGAGGAAGATGACTGGCAGTGCTGAACTGTGCTTCGGGCTCTATCTCCTCCCATGTGACAAATCCTCAAACCAAATTTCTCAAGCAAGTTGCATCCAATTTCAAAGTCTGATAGAATCTTTTAAATTTTGTCTAATTCCAATGTTAATAAAGATAGTGAAATTAAATTGTTACACTATCGTCTTGGTCATCCTAGCTTTGTATATCTTGCAAAATTATTTATCAAAAAAAGTTTAATCTTTTCATTGTGAAACATATCAGATTACAAAGCATACTTGAACAATATATCCTCAAATTCCATAGAAACCTTCAACTTTCTTTTCTTTGATCTATAGTGATATGTGGGGTCCCTCAAGGATAAAAAATATTTCTAACACTTGATGGTTTGTGATATTTATTGATGATCATACAAGGGTAACTTGAGTTTTTCATATGAAAAAAAAAGTCTGAGGTTAGTCAATTTTTTCAAACTTCCAATCTTATGGTTCAAAATCAATTCAACTCTAGAATTCAGGTACTCAATTCAGATAATATTAGGGAATAATACTTCACTAGTAGTCTAAATACCTACCTTCAGAACTATGGGATTATCCACATAAGTTCTTGTGTTAACACCTCTCATCCATACATCTTAATATGATTTACCAATTAAAGTATTTGGTTGCACGGCATTTGTTCATGTGTATCCTAAACACCATAACAAATTTGATCCTAAAGCCAATAACTGTATTTTTCTATAATACTCTCCAACCTAAAAAGGGTACACATGTTATTCTCCAACCAAAAAAAAGATTTTATGCCACCATGAATGTCTCTTTTTTTGAACATGTGTCCTTCTATCCCAAATCTCATGTTCAGGGGGAGAGCATGAATGAACATCAAGTTTGGGAGTTATTTCTTGAGTATGTGCCATTTGCCCACTCAGAGTCACCAAGTTCTTCTCAACTTGTGCTTCTGCCCAAAGACAGTACACAAGACTTGTCCACACCCATGCCTGTTTAGTAATCGATCCAGCCTACAAATACTTCTTCTTCCATGCCTGCTCAATCTATGGCTCTACAACTTGCTAATGAGAATTTTAAGTCAACATTAAGGGGAGGAAAAGAAAGAAGCTACAACACTGATCACAACCAGCATGTGGCCAGGTTATTGACTCAATTTCAAGTCCACCTAAAGAAAACATAGGTACGGGTAATGCTCGAGATGTGCCAATTCCCAACAATGATGACTCTACCATACTGATTGCATTGAGGAAGAATGTTAGGAGATGTACAGAACATCCAATTAGGAATTATATTACTTATGAAGAGCTATCACCATCTTACAGAGCATTTGTTACTCTTGATGATATTCAAATTCCTAACATAATATAAGAGGCATTACAAAATTCAAAGTGGAAGAAGGCAGTACAAGAAGAGATTGATGCACTTGAGAAGAGTGGAACATGGACTATTACTTATTTGCTAGCTAGGAAAGGCCCATGGGGTGCCAATGGATTTTCACTATAAAGTACAAAGAGATAGATCAATTGAGAGAATCAAGGCTCGGTTGGCAGCTAAAAGATTTACACAATCCTATGGGATAGACTATCAAGAAATTTTTGCTCCTATCACAAAGCTTAACACTATCAGAATTCTTCTCTCATTGGTTGTCAACGAAGATTTGTACTTGTAACAAATCAACATAAAAAATATCTTTCTAAATGGTGACCTTGAAGAGAAAGTCTATATGGAAATTCCACCTAGTTTTAAAGAAAGCATAACAAAGAATTAGGTTTGTAAACACAAAAAGTCCATGTACAACCTTAAACAATCTCCTTGAGTCTAGTTTGACAGATTCACAAAGGCTATTTTGAAGCTAGGCTACATACAGGGTCAAGCTGATCATACTCTGTTTGTCAAGAAATCTCACGCTGAGAAAATTTCTATATTGATAGTCTATGTCGATGATATTATTCTATCTAGGAATAATGTGGAGGAATTACATAATTTGAAGAAATATTTGTCAGAAGAGTTTGAAGTTAAAGATCTTGAAAATCTTGAATATTTTCTTGAAATAGAAGCAGATAGATCAAGAAAGAGCATTGTTGTTTCTCAAAGGAAAAATATTCTATATCTTCTTAAGGAGACTGGTATGCTTAGATGCAAACCTGTTGATACTCCTATGGACAATCAGAAGAAACATGACACCGAGGAAAAAAGTACATCTATAAATAATGGGAGATATCAGAGACTTGTTGAATGTTTGATCCATCTTTCACGCACTCGGTCAGATATTAGTCTTGCTGTGAGTATTGTAAGTCAATTCATTCACAGTCCTACAAAGAAACACATGGAAGCAGTCTATATTCTTAGATACTTGAAGATGGCACCAAGGAAAGACAAATTCTTCAAAAAGACAGAGAATTGTGACACTGAAGTGTATTTAAATGCAGATTGAGCAGGAAACATCATTGGCAGATGGTCAACTTCTGGGTACTGCTCTTTTGTCAGGGATAATCTTGTTATCCTAGGGAAGTAACAAGCAATCAGTGGCAGCCAAAAGTAGCGTAGAAGTTGAGCACAGAGCACTGACACAAGGAGTTTACAAAGAGATTTGGATAAAAAAACTTCTTAGTGAACTCGGACAAATGAGTTCATCACTTTTTTTTTTTTTGGAAAGATATTCTCCTATGATTCTCTTTCCTAAATTTTAGAAACAAATTAAGCTAATTAGCTGTTTCCTTTATTAGACATTTTTTTAGTGTATATATATATATAGATGTAATACTTTTTTTAATAAGAAGAATAATAAATTAAGAAAATTTTCAAATTACAATCGAATGGTTCGCGGAGTTCAGCGAGGGTTCTAACTATGTTTTTTAAAAGTTTACTTTTGTCTAAATGAAACTTCCCAGCATATTTTCCTAAGAAATGAAACTGCATTTATATTTTTTCAATTTCAAGCATTATGGGGCATAAAAAGTCAAATCTGAGCGTGTATATATATATACAGAAAAAAATTCTAAATAGTCCTCAGACTATTTGTATATGGCCAATTTAGTCTCAGAGTATTATGTAACCCCAATTTAGTCTCTCAACTATATAAAATTGATCTGAAATAGTCTCTAATGTTATAATTAGGGTATAAAATTGATTTTAATTTAGTCCCTTAACTTTACAAAATTGATCCCAATTTACTCCCAAAGGGACTATTTTAGACCAATTTTATATAATCAAGAGACTAAATTAGAGCAATGTTATATTCTGGAACTAAAATAGTCATATATGAATTGTTAGATGATTATATTAAAATTTAACCCCAATCATATGAATGGGTTTATTTTATTTAAGGTTTTAAAAGGCGAAATAGGGAAACGAGGCATTTTGTCTAAGCGAGGTGACGCGTAAGCCTCAAAACGAAAAAAATAAAGTAATTTAAAATTATAAATAATTACAAAAAATGACAAAATATTAAGTCAATTATGAACTTGATGATTTGTTTTAAAATAATATTACTAGAACACAAGATTTAAAATAAACTCACTTAAAAATAAAACACACCCTTAAGATCAAGACCCAATGCAGGCTCACTGTAATTGTCTTTAAAAGAATCCTCATAATTTATGTCAAAGTCATCCTCAAACTCTTCTTCATCTATAATATTTTTTCTTTTATCCTCTATATAAGTTAAAGTTTCATTAGTTCTAAAATGAAACAATAAATTAATAACATAAAAATATTCATTATATTTAAAAATATCTTTGAATTTTTTTGAAGCTCCAATCTCACTTTGTTTCTTTCTTTTATATACTTGGAAAGTGAAAGATAACTCAAATTCAGTAGACATTTCCTTATCTACAGTGGTTGTTTCATTGTCCTCATTGACATGAGTTTCTCCTTCAGCTTCAACTTCAATAACATCAGTATTCTTAGGAGAAACCCATACATCATCAGATTATAAATCATCAATAAGCAAAGGGTCAATTTCATTATCATTGTTTCTTTTCTTCTGTAATTTGAGATATTTATGCTTTAATTTTTTGTTAAACATAATATATACTACTTTTTTCATTCATTCTATAGTCAATCGATTTTTTCTCTTTGTATGATTTTGATTGATGGTGTTCCAATTATGCTCGCATGCAGAAGCTGAACATGTTAAACTAAAAACTTTAACAGCAAAAGTTTTTAATTCAGAAACATTATCTCCAAATAGAGCCCACCAACATTTAACATAAAAATAAAAAGTATATTATGAATATAAATTGAAGTAGAAGACTTGGACATAAACATTAAAATTTAAAATTATAAATATACAACTATAAACATACTGAAAAATCGTGTTTTATAGCATGCTTGAGCTGCTCTAAATCCAAACATTCCCTTTTTCAAATAAAAACCCTCAAATTGATCATTCACTTTGAGATAATCCTCTTCAAAAATGAGTTTGTCCACACATGCACACAAACCAACTTTTACCTCTTTATCAACATGAAAGTCCTTATCATAATGAAATTGGGGGTTTAAATAATATACAATAGCATGTAAGTATTGGTGTAATTGGCAACCCCACTTTTCATCTATAATTTTTCATATTTCTTCGTAGGCACCTTCTTGACTGCCCAAATCTTTTGTTATATCTTCTTTAGCCCTATTCATTGCTTCATAAATAAATCCCATGGTCGGGGCCCTCTCACCATCAACCATTCTAAGCACCTTAACTAATGGTCATGTTGTCTTCAAAACATAATTTGTACTACGCCAAAATAAATTATCTTTCATAACAATCATCTTAACATGCATTTTTTCTTATTTTTTGCCCATAAACTTTTATCTTATTCTTCAGAAGCAAACATAGCTTCCAAAGATTGTCTTAACTTCTTAAATCCTATAATGTTAAATATGCAGTTGTAATTCTCATAACAGCAGGTCGAATAATTTCTTTTTCAGTTAATTTTCTCATCAAGCCAAGTACCCAAGAGTGATTGTTAATGAACTTACTAATGAATTTGGCCTTCAATAGGGCTGATTTATGCTGAAGCAACTGTCCCAACCTCTTAAACATTAAATCAATGCAGTGTGCAGCATATGGAGTCCAATAAAAGTGAGCCCTCTTCTCCATTAACAATCTCCCTGCAGCTTTGTATGCACTTACATTATCAGTAACAACTTGTACCATTAAGGCCTCTCCTACTTCCTCCTCAACTCCATCCAATATTTCAAACAACAGTTGTGCATCATTTACAAAACTTGAAGCATCCAATGATTTTAGAAAAATAATTACACTACGGGAAAACACGCGAATACCGTCGGATTTTCCGGCGGAAAATTTTGGACGGTAATAAACGGCGCAGTTACTGGCGGATTTGTTCGACGTAAGGTTTGCGTCAACTTTTCCGGCGCAACATACGTCGTAAATTCACCGACGCCGTTTCCGCCGGAAAAGTCGACGGTATAGGGATGCCTGAACCATTTCCGTCGCACGTTACGGCGGAACCATTCCGGCGTACGTTACCGGCGGAGATTGCGCCGGCGTATTTAAACTCAACGAAATATCTCCGACGGATTAGACGTCGGAAATTATACCGATGTCACTAATTCCCTTACCGGCGGAACGTCCGCCGGTAAAAGACCTATTTCGCGAACCCGAACCCCTCTGGCCGTCATTCTTTTCCTTCCATTCTCTCACTTCGATTGCTTCGCTCGTCGCCCTCCATCGCCGTTCGTCGCTCGCCGCGGTTAGACGTCGCCGACGATCACCGGACTTCGCCGTCGACGATCACCGGACTTCGCCGAGCCGCCTTCCTAGTCGTGTGTCGCCTCTGTGCTTCCTAGTCGCGTGCCGCCGAGGATAACCGAAGGTTTATGTTTTCAAATTTTTTTGCAATTTCGGTTGGATTACATATAGATTAGCCTTTAGTCCATATCTTTTTGCTATAGTCATGGTTGTTATCACTAGACATTTGCTAGAGGATGTAGTTTGGTGCATGCTTTTTGTTGATGATATTGTTCTTGTTGATAAGACTAGAAAGGGATTTGAAGGTTTTTGTTTTCAATTTTTTTTTCTATTTCGGTTGGATTACATATAGGACTAGCATTAAGTTCATATCTTTTTGCTATAGTCATGGTTGTTATCACTAGACATGAATTATAGAGAAATTAAAAAGATGCCAAATGAGTGAAGGAGTGTGATGTTTACTATTTTCAAGAATTAAGGTGATGTACAACAGTGCATGAATTATAGAGAAATTAAGTTGATGTGTCATACATTTAAATTATTGGAGAGAGTAATTGAGCATAGATTACGGCATGATAC
>NW_021489792.1:0-9938 GCF_001605985.2 Dendrobium catenatum | reverse complement strand
TATTGTTTCTCAAAATTCAAATTTGGATTCATGCTGGTAGACTAACCTATGGAAGCGACATATATTTTGTGAGGTTTGATGAGAAACAATGTGATAAAGTTCTGAGAAGTTCTCTGAGAGTTTTAGGAAAGAGAACGTTAATAATACTATATTTAAGTTTTTAAGATTATGTATGTAGAAAGTTTTACTTGTGTTCAAATGCAAATGAATCGAGCCGAGCCAGTTTGTGAGTTTTCATGTTTGAGTTTGTTTAGTATTAGCTTGTTCAATTTCGGTTCGTGTTTTTATCGAGCTTTATTATTTTTGTTCTGTTTGGTTCGTATTAAAATATTGGGTGTTCATGTTTAGTTTAAGTTAAATGTTTTGGTTCATATTTGGTTCGTTTAGTAGTTATCAAGCTTTAAACAAACAAGCTTAACTAGGTATGAACAGCTCAATTTCAATATGATTCAAATCAACTTAAACAAACTCACCGGACTTCGCCGTCGACGATCACCGGACTTCGCCGAGCCTCCTTCCTAGTCGCATCTGGTCGCAGGCCGTCGGAGGAATGCAGCATGGTAGAGTATATGGCTTAGGTGCGCAAGCTCAGGCATACGAGGGGATGACATCCTCTACGGCATCCAGCTTCGCATCCAGTTCGCATGAGTCCTTACAAGCTCAACAAATAAGTGCCCTTCAAGCTGAGCTAGAACAAGTAAGGAAATCACAAGCTGATTGGCAGGCTCAGCTGCAAGCACGGGTTCAAGCTCAGCTGCAAGCACAGGTTCAAACAAGTATTCAGCAACACAATCAGTTGTTGGATGAAATACGCAAGATGAGGGAGCAGCTGAGTGGAAAAGAGGTAGCTCCACCTGAGGAGTCCACGGAGTCAGAGTAGTTTAATTTAGTTTATATGAACTTGTTTATTTCTGTGAACATGTTTTATTGAACAATTTCTTTTAATGTGATGTGTTTAGTTGATTGTTAGTACTGAACTGTTTCTTTTAATGTTATAAACTGTTATGAAATTGTTGATATGTTGTAATGTTACAATTGAATTATGGTAGAATTGTTATTTGTATTTGTTTGCAGGTGTGGAAATTTGATTGTTGGCTGAGAAGAAAATTTTTTTTTTTCAATGCTACAGGTTTCCGGCGGATTTTGCGCCGGAAGTGCGCCGGTAATGACGATACAACGAATCGTATCGTGTGTACCGGCGCCTTTGTTCGGACGGAAACTACCGGCGTAATTACCGGCGCACAGTCCGCCGGTAATTACCGGCGTATACTTTGCATCACAAGAGAGTTCGTGGGTTTCCTACATGCACTTTGCGGCGTTATATCCGCCGGTAATGGCCGACGCATAATGCGACGATAATTACCGGCGGAAATGGCGCCGGAATTAAGACGTTTTTCAACGTCGAAAACGATCCGTTTTTTCGCCGGTAGTTCGTCGGAACATGCGCCAGAGAAATTTCCGACGCAAATTTGGCGCCGGAAATAATTTATCGACGCGGCCAAAACCGGCATATGAATTTCCGCCGAAAAGTGCGACAGAAACTTATGGTTCCATCGGATTATCTATGTTTTACGGCGGATTTTGTCCGCCGGTAATCAGGGGTTTTCCTGTAGTGTTATATATGGATTATTGACCAAGAAATTAATAATACTTCTATGTCGAATATCTGATCAACCATCTAATATTATTGTCACTTTGGTCTCAGTCCAAGTCTTTTTAACTTCATCCACCATTTTTGAAGTTGTCTTAACCTCCTCATTTAGCATACAAGTCCTCAGCTCATACATGCTTGAAAGTTGTAGTCCTCTACCATAGCTTCCAACAGATCGTAACATATTAATCCACGACGAACTATAACAACATTGAATGGTATATCATTTTCATAGAAGAATCTAGCAATATATAAACAAACTTTGTTCCTGAGTTCCTTTGTAGCAATAGGAGAAATATTTTGAGTGTTTGTATTTTCCTTGTCATCAATATTAACAATAAATCTATCCATGGGTCCCTTAATGCCTCAGAAGGAAGTAGCTGGCTCCCACTACTAGAACCTTCATGCTGTGAACCATAGTAAGAAGAATTTCTAATCATCTCTTTCATATTTCTTTGTGTAATCTCTTTTATGGTGGCAAACTTCTTTAAGTAATCTATACATTCCTTTTTCACTTCATCAGGTACTTTTGCACATAATCCCACATTGACATGCGTAGAGGCTAGGTGATCATTCAAGCTCTTGACACTACCAGTAATGCACTTCTCGCAGAAATTATATTTCATATAAAAATATCCCTTCTTTGCACCTTCGTATGTCATTTCAACTTAAGTGGCATATTTTCATGCAGGATCTTTCCTTCTTTTGCCACTAGTCATACTAATAATTGATAGAAATAAATAATTAACAGCAAATAAGAAATATAAATTTAATCATAAATTGATGACATATATCATTTTTTAATGAAAAAATGAACTAGAATTGATGACATATAAAGGACTCTATTGTTTTAGATTTTAATGGCACAATAACTTATTATTTATTTATCCTCATTAGTCTTTATTTGCAGAGATAACAGAGGCTCGAGGAAGGTAAACGGCAAAAGCATAATCAAAGTTGGAAGTATGGAAAGATGTATGAAAGTTACATGTGAATATATTACTGTACGTATTATATATGAAAAGATGTATGATTAGAATCGAAGTTGTGTTTGGCTAAATTTATGAATATTCAATTTGTTGTTTGAATCTTAATATAACAATAAAGGTTAATTCTCCCTTCATAATTATGCATATTCACTTAGCATGTTCTTGACAAAATTTTCATAGAAACATTCATTAGTAGAACAAAAATAATATCATCTGCATAAATTTATATTAAAGAGTTTTCAAAATATTTTTATTTTAAAATCATAAATATAATGTATAATGATGTGTTTCAAAAGTTTTTGGTCAATGCTTTCAACAAATTTGGCTTAATTTCATATTAAAACCACATAAAAAAGTTGTATAAAATATAAGAAAATAAACCAATTTTGCCAAAATTCCCAAGTTTCAGATTAATTCTTGTGAATGGTGGGATTCAATAAATCCTAAATTTAATCAATAATAATAATGATAGATAGCTTTTATCATGCATGACAGATGATTTTTTTTTTTATTTGAATTCATATTTGAATTTCAACAATGAACATAATTTTATAGTTGTCAACATTAAGCAAAACCAAAGAAAATGATGGGAATTAAAAATCTTTATCAATTTCAAGATTTGGGGAATGTGGTTGAAATCCCAATTAAGAAAAAAAGGTATCTAAAGGTACTATGTTTGCAAAATGTAAATAAAATTAAACTGGAAGCCAAATGTTTTTCGAAGATGAGATTTTTTTGCATCTTAATACAAATAAATGCATTAAAATAATTCATAAATAGAAATTCACTTAGTTTTGATAAAGATTGTGAAGATATTGATTAACCCGGAAAAAAATGATATAAGATGATCATTCTCAAGAAGGCTATATGATTGACGATTGAAAAAATAGCCCCTATAAATGGATTAAGGTCAGCAAAAATGAAATGGAGAGTAAGAATTCAGAAAGCCATCTATTAAAAGAAATCCAACAAGGAAGTAATTTATATTTCATAAAATTTGTATCGATTACAGGAAGCAGGCGAAGAGGAAGCAAACAATGAAAGGGAGTTAGGGAAATAAATCGTTACCTTCACAGAGAGGTACGTTGAAATCGAGAAGAAGATGGCTGCTAAAGTCGACAATCAGGCGAAGATAAAGCAAATGACGGGAAGAAAAATCGTTACCTACACTACAGCCGTAGAAAATGAACCCTTCGATTACGGGAAGCAAGCGAAGAGGAAGCAATGAAAGGGAGTTAGGGAAACAAATCGTTGCCTTCGCGGAGAGTACGACGAAGTTGAGAAGGTGGCTCTTGAAGTCGGCATTTCGAACCCCCTCAGTTCTCACACGAATCACTTGCTAACGAAAAGCAAATGAAGATGAAGCAAACGACGAAAAGAAAGATAGAGCTACGAAAGGAAATAAATCGTTACCTTCGCCTCCAGGTACGTCGAACTCGACCGAACTGTGGATGTCGAATCGGCGGAGTTCGTGTTCGCCTTTTAGTTCTCACACGAAGCATATACCCTAATCCTATACTCGACTCTTATACGACTACACCGCTTGGTGGTATATACATATAAACCGAGGCGGTGCCTCATTACGCCCCGAGGCGTTACGATCCAAAGCGTACGCCCCATGTGAAAAAATCGCACGCACTGCCGGACCCTTCGAGGCTGAAGCCTCGATGCGCATAGCTTCCGCCTCGACTTAAGGCGCGCCTCAATGCATACACCTCGTCTGCCTTTTTATTCGATGGTTTTATTATAGAAACTTCATATAGACAATATTAATTGGAGTCTAATAAATTTGGTACGCCCATTCTCATAGAAGAAGAATTACACTCAAGTGAAATCGACAACACCATATGACCATTTATTGAACGAAAATGGTAGAGACTAAAGCAAAACATGCTAGAAGTTGAGACCATGAAAGAAGATCATATTTTTATATATCTTTATTTATTGATCATGTTCCTTGAGAAGGTTCCATGGTGCACATAGAAAGATGGACAATTAATTATTTCCATATTTCTAGGAGTTACAATAATTATAGGCCAACTTGGACTTGTCAACTCCTTAAGAAAGCAAAGGAAATATACAATACCACCATTTTATCTCAGATAGTCAAAAAATGAATCAAACTTAGTATTGCAGAGTGACCGTTAGATGAGTATGAAGAGGAACAAATGAAGAGTAATTACTTGGGTAAAAAAGGATGTATTTCGGTGACTAAAGTTCCTAGAACTTCTTCGAGATTAACACATTATTTGAAAATCTACATTCCACCCAAATTATACTATATAATCTTTAATTAAATTATTTAAAACTGCCATCTTTAAAATCATTGTCATCGGCCAAAAATGAAGAAAAAATTAACATCACTTTTTATCATATCCCAAATGAAAGAATCGTCATGCATATCTTAGCCATCATAATTTCTAGAATCTAATTAAGGCCTAAAATGCATCTATTTCCTCATCCTCTATTTCATACAAAATAGTTACTACCAATAACAAAGCTCCTCTTAAAACACCTTTATCATAATTGACCTATAAGAGAAATGACAAAGGAAATTCTCCAATGTAGAACAAGTATTATGTCATGAGCACTTGAAAGAATTTAAAAAAATCCTAATTTCAGCTCTAATCACTCAAAACTCAGCAATAAAGCAGATTTAACAGTTTCTTAAATCATAAAGTTCTAGATACTACTCTCGTGGAGTTGTAAACACAAGCTTTAAAAATAGCATTCAATGCCTCTATTCAGTTGTGAGCATTATTACTTCTCCCAAGTACAATTGATATTTTTGCAAAATTTCAAATTTGCAACAATCTTTGTGATCTCAATCAACAACATCAAGATTTTATCCCACTCCATAGGGTCAGTTATACGAATTTTTTTACTCCATTGTGTCCTATTAAGAGTTAAATTCTCATTTAAATCTAATAAAAAAATGTCATTTCTAATACTTTATAACCAAATCTTTTTAGATGTACATCTACATTTCTTAACATAGATCAGATCTAATAGATCTACTATCCTAACCGAGTCATCAGAATACCGACATTTTATGTGACCAAACAATCTAAGGTGACTCTCTAATCTTATATGCCACTGGAGCTAATTTAACCTTTTCATGTATATACTCATTTTGCATTTTGTCAGTAAGGGTAAAGCCACTCATCCACCTGAGCATCCTCATCTTTGCAACACTTAACTTTATGCTTCTATTTTAATGGTCAATGCTCTACGCCAAAAGTATTTTAAGTCTCATCACTATCTTAAAGAATTTTCCCTCAAGCTTAAGGGGTACTTTTCTATCACATAGCAGGCTCAATGCATTCCTCCACTTCAACCATCCAACTTGAATTCTACTAATAATATCTTCATCTATTTCACCATCGCTTTGAACAATAAACCTGTGATATCTAAAACATCTACTCTTTTTAATGGCTTGATTGCCCAATGTCACAATCTCCCCTAGAACTATTACTATTAAAATTACACTCCATGAATTTAGTTTTAAATAATGTTTGCAATTTCAATCATTTTACATAAATATGTCATGGCTGCTAATCAGATGACTAATGACGTTCAAGGGATCAGTAGCACGAATAGTCTACAGACACTGATGACTGCAGATTGGACTAGCAGCTTAAGAACAGTTGGCATATGACAATGTAGTTTGGCCATCTTAAATTTATCGCGGTAACGACTGTCATATTTAACTAAAGTTGATCTATGCATTTTGATCGACGATTGTTTATTTAAACACAATATCCATGAAATTTACTGAAATGATAGCCAAGGTTGAAGGACCTCTTTAAGTGCTTGCGGCCGAGCTCTGATTTACTTCAGTATCAAATAAACCATCTAAAAATAAGATACATCTGCTTGAATTTACCTGCAAGAATTTCCATCAACCGCACAAACTCCTCTAAACTTCCGTGGTGCATGAGCCTTCCACATTCATCCCTGATAGCTTTGATGGCCGAGCCATGAAGCAGAGAAAATGGCCTTATCCCCAGCTTATCAAGCCTGCCCAATAAATCGATAACATCCTCAAGCCTTCCATCGTCGATGACGGCGGCGATTCCTCTGGAGATCAACTTGGCTTCAATGCGAGAGATGAAACGGGATCTATCAACGAAGTTGATGGCGTCGGAGGTCAGGATGCCCTCGGAGATTGTGAGGAATTCATGAAGCCGGCCGGTTAGGGCGAGCTTGGAGGCCAGGCGTGCGTAGTGCTTAAGAAGGTGGGAGGTGGAGGGAGCGGCAGAAGAGACACACTGTTTGATGCTTAGGAGAGATGGGGAGAGACGGAGGGGGTCGAGTGACTTGCAGTCAGCGTGGTTGCTCGAAGGAGGCGGGAGAGGTTTCCGGCGAGTAATAGCGTTGGACCAGGTCGGAAGGAGAGAAATGGAGGCCGCTAGAACCGCGACCACGGCCATGGGAGTTTGGGAGCACAGGGAGAAGATATTTCAACATTTATCTCTTTTTTTTTTAACCTTTTTCTTTTGTTTTTGTAAATGGCATTTAGGTCAATTAAAACAAATTTACACACACATCATCATATAAGATTAGAAACTAATATCTCTTAGTTGATAATCAAAATTTACAATCAACAAATCAAGATGAGCTGCATACTAGTTGTTTAATTTTAAAAACTTGTCATCAACAACGAGTTATGTATAAACTTCTATTAAAAAAGCCACCCCATCAAAGGAGATATCTTCTCCGAATCTTACTCTCTTTTTTCTCGCATGTTGATTAATAAACAAGTTGGACATACTTGTACGGCAGTGGTGATTTTTTCCCTTTATTTCAGCTGGTGTTGCTAACCAAAGGTATCTAGTCGTTCTAAATATGTTCTAGATTTAATAGAAGATATAGATAAATAAAATATAAAATTCTTATAATTATTAATATGAGCTTTATATTTTTGTATTTTTTATATTTATATTACATGCCAAAAAAGTTTTAACAATAATAACATCAAGTCTTTATCCTACCATGCGGGGTTGGCTACATGAATCATTTTTTTTTTTCATTGAGTCTTATGAAGAGCTAAATTCTCACTTAAATATAATAAAGATGTCATTTCTAATATTTTCTAACCAAGTCTTTTAAGTCTACCTCTATCTTTTTTAACATAGGTCAAATCTAATACATCTACTCTACTACCAGAGTCTCTTAACATAGTTCTCAGTATTAATCCAATTTGATTTTGAGAAATATTAATATCACGTCGTAACCTATGCTCAATAATTCTCTCCCATAGTTTTAAAGTATGATACATTAACTTTATTCTTCTATAATTTGTATATTCTTGTGTATCACATTTATTCTTAAAAATAGAAATCGAAATACTCCTCCACTCATCTAACATCTTTTTAGTTTTTAAAATAAATTTTAAAAGTTTCGTAAGCCAAGAAATTCCTTCATTTCCTAAGCATTTTCACACCCTATTAGAATATCATCAGGTCCACACTTTATTTTCTTTAAAGCCTCTCTAACTTCAATTTTACTAATGCACTAATAAAAATAAAACTCTCTATTTTCATTTAGGGTGCTAAGGTCACTAAAGTCAATCGTATTTTCACAATCTTCATTGAAAAATTATCAAAATATCTCACTCCCTTTTGTTGAATATTCTCTTCTAATAAAAGCACTTTTTGATCTTCATCCTTAATGCACTTTATTTAAACTAAAGTCTTATTATTCTTATCTTTTATTTAGCTAAATTATACATATATCTTTCTCCCTCCTTGGTATCTAATCTATTATATAAATCATTAAAAGCTAAATTTTTGCATCACATATTGCTTTCTTGTACTCCTTATGGGCCTATTTATATCTTTTCAAATTTTTGAAGTTTTTACATCTAACCAATTTTTATAACAAAAGCTTCTTATTTTTTATATTTTCTAGCATATTTTGATTCCATCAGCAACTATTTTTATTATTATTAGCTTTTTCTTTTGATACTCCAAGCTCATCTTTTACGACATTCTTATTATCATTAGTTATTTTTTTCCACGTAACATTAGTTTCCTCATATATAGTCAGAATATTAAGATCTTAAATATTACTCTCAAAAATATTTTTTTTAGTGTTGTTTAAATTCCCCCATCTAATCCTAGGATAATATTTTACTTTATTTTATTATTATGCCCTTTCATCTTAAAGTCCAAAACTGATAAGTGATGTTGGATAAATAAACTTTCACTCGGAATAACCTTACAATATTACATTCTAAATGATCTATTTTTCTTTTAAGAAAATAATCAATCTGATTTTTACTATATTCATTTTTAAAAGTGATGAGACGTTCCTCTCTTTTTTTAAAAAAAAGTGATAACAATTATAAAATTATAAACTCGAGAAAAATCTAATATGATCCTACCACCATCATTAGTCATGCCAAACCCATAATCACCAATAATGGTTTTAAAATCTTCTACCTCTCTACCAACATGTCCATTTAAATCTCCTCGAAAAAAAACTCTTTCTTTATGATGTATCTTTTTTATTAATTCTTCTATGTCATTCCAAATTTTTTTTTTTGAATATATATATAAACCTATTTAAGGAGCATAAGCACTTATAATATTAATAATATTATCATCAATAATAATCTTTAAAGCTATTAATTTCTATTAATTTCTATCTTCAATTACTATTAATATTTAAGGAGCATAAGCACTTATAATCTTATATTACTATATTCTATCTTCAATTCTATTAATTTCTACAACATTATCATTCAAACTCTTATCTAAAACCATACCACACCATTTCTAATATGACTTCTATGAGAATACCATAGTTTAAACCCTAAATTATCAATCTCCTTAGCATTCTCTACAACCCATTTAGTTTCTTGAATGCATAAAATATTTATCTTCCTATGAATCATAATATCAATTAATTTTATTTATTTACTTGTAAGAGAACCTATATTTCAAGTTCTTATCCTAAATCTAGTTTTATGGACTAACTTCTTTGCCAACATCCATCTGTGATTTGGGAATCCTTGTCAATTTAACATTGTACCTAGGCGCTAGTGCAACAGCCCTTACACACTTCTCACTATATTTAGGCCATACAATGCATTGCTTCTAGGGAATGCCCTAACATTAACATAATATATTAAAGGATTAATGCCAAAAAAATTATAGTAGTAAAAAAATTAAATAAAATTTTTTACCTTTGTATATTATAAAGATCTCGCACACATACAAATATGACATGTTGAAAGTAAAAAAAAAACCAACTAAAATGATTACATTATATATATATATATATATATATAT
>NW_021489791.1:0-358 GCF_001605985.2 Dendrobium catenatum | reverse complement strand
ACATAAACATTTTTTTTAAACCAAAAAAAAAACAGTCGTCAAGATTGCTTATATATTAATTTGGGATTTGCGAAGGACCTATCTGCAAATGTCCAAAGCTAATAGAACATTTTAATCATGTATTTAATTAAAGTATTTATACATATTTGTTCTTGTAAATCAAAGAGTTATAAGGGCCTTAATTAAAATCGACCAATCTAGGCTAGGGGTGCGAACGAGTCGAGTCAAGTTCGAGCTAGGACATGTTCGAGTCAAACTCGATTGCCAAATACCGAGCTCGAGCTCGAGCTCGAACTCAAGTCGAGCTCAAAATACGAGCTCAACTAATCTCATGTCAAGCTCCGTTGTCGAGCTCCGT
>NW_021489790.1:0-416 GCF_001605985.2 Dendrobium catenatum | reverse complement strand
TTCGGATTTAACGTGCTAGAGGTAGATAATGCCCTTCATGGTCTCATCATAGTTTAACCCAGTTTTCATATCCTTTAGGTTAGTATTCTTCCTTTCCTTAGAATATGACGTGCTAGTGGTGAATAACTCTCTTCGTCGCACCGTCCTAATTTAATCCAACTTTCATTTTCTTTAGGTTTGGATTTTCCTTTCCTTAAAATTAGACGTACTTGTAGTTGATAATGATGTTCGTGGCACAATCCTAATTTTAAATCAGTTTTTATTTAATGTAGGATAGGATTCTTCCTTTTCTTAGGATATAACTTGCTAGTGGTAGATAATACCCTTTGTAATACTATCCTAGTTTATTTCATTTTACTTTTTCATTAGGTCAATATTCTTTTTTTTTCCACATGATTAAAAGTGTTTGTGGTGGA
>NW_021489789.1:0-272 GCF_001605985.2 Dendrobium catenatum | reverse complement strand
TTCTTAAAAACTTTACTCAAGTGCTACATTGCCACATAGAAGTTTTAAATGTTAACTATTATCCTTCTTTCATTTATGCTACTTCTGCTCGTGGCATTTGAAAAGTTCCGTGGGAGCAATTAACCAACTTTCATAGTATATGTCCTGGTCCTTGGTTGGTGGGGGGTGACTTTAATAACACTCTAATCCTTGCACATCCTATGATTATGGACTGTAATCTTAACGTTGGTTTTTCAGGTAATCAGTTTACATGGAATAGAGGTCACCTTTGG
>NW_021489788.1:0-224 GCF_001605985.2 Dendrobium catenatum | reverse complement strand
TCTCTACCGCCGCGAATACTCCTGGACGCAACATATATATTAATTTTAACATGCAAAATAATTTATGAATATTTTTCAAACAAATATTCACTATTTTAAAGTTCTTTTCATGTTCAAACCTAGCAGTGCCGATAAGTAAAAATCAATACTAATCGGTAACAAAAAATATCAATCTGTACCGAGTAGCACCGAGCTGTACCGATCACGAAGCTCTGATTGATTAG
>NW_021489787.1:0-301 GCF_001605985.2 Dendrobium catenatum | reverse complement strand
ATGAGACCCTCAACGAACCAGAGGTTACTTCTTAAAGTCATTATAATTTTATATTATCTTAAAATTTTTAATTTTATTAAAGTAGAAAAATCTTTTCAACGTACCCTCACGAGCCTTCGATCATTTCAGGCTAAAATAAAAGCGACATGCAATAAAAAAAGCTAAAAAAGACATGTACTTTTTACCAAACAATCAAATTAAATTAAATTAAATTCAAAGTCCATGTGATAAGTGACACTTAATATTATAACTCAGAGTCTACATAAAAAGTAAAGTAACTGGATACTACTAACTTACAACC
>NW_021489786.1:0-324 GCF_001605985.2 Dendrobium catenatum | reverse complement strand
GCATATGAATCTTTTGCAAGTTGTTGAATCTAACTCATAATTTTCTTAATCAAGAAATTCACTTCGTTCAAGAGGATGGGTTTACTTTTGTTTTTTAAGATTTAAGAAAGGTAGAATATTAAAAAAAAATTGGCCAATGATGCCAAAAATAAAAGATGCGCAAAGACACCAAATTGAAAAATAAAATACACAAAGTGTATCAAAAGATGCGTAGTACGCCAACCAATTATCAAGAGGCATAAAATGAGCCCACAAAGTTTAATGATTACCATTTTTGTACTTCTTATAAGCTTAAGAAAACCCTTGATACTTTTGATACTTGAG
>NW_021489785.1:0-297 GCF_001605985.2 Dendrobium catenatum | reverse complement strand
AAATAGAAAGAAGTAGCCGCCATAGACAATTAAGGAATACTATATTTTTAAATTATCGGCCAGGACGATCCCAATATCGGCCTGGACGAAATTACCAAATTATGCCTTAATTGATCAGGAAATCAAGGGAGTAATTAAGGATGATTGATACGATCATATCGTCCTGGACGATCACAGGGTCGGCCAGGACAATACATTCAAAATCCTTGAGTTGCTTCAAGATGATAAATATCGACCAGGTTATAAACAGGGCGATGCTCAGGATGATTTGCATCTGTTTTGAACTAATCGGCCAGG
>NW_021489784.1:0-403 GCF_001605985.2 Dendrobium catenatum | reverse complement strand
ATATGGTTAGATGTATGTTAAGTTATTCTTCTTTACCATCATCTTTGTGGATGCATGCTTTAAAAACCGCTATATATTTGTTAAACAGGGTTCCTAGTAAGGCAGTTTTAAAGACCCCTTTTGAACTGTGGACAGGATGAAAACCTAGTTTAAAGCACCTGCATGTTTGGGGTTGCCCAGCGAAAATAAAAATTTATAATCCACATGAAAGAAAACTGGATTCAAGAACAACCAATGGTTTTTTCATTGGTTATCCAGAAAAATCTAAAGGGTATAGATTTTATTGTCCTAATCATAGTACGAAAATTGTTGAAACTGGAAATGCTAGGTTCATTGAAAATGGTGAAATTAGTGGGAGTATAGAATCTCGTAATGTAGAGGTTAAAGAAGTTGGGGTGAAAAT
>NW_021489783.1:0-390 GCF_001605985.2 Dendrobium catenatum | reverse complement strand
TATGAATCAATACGCAGAATCCATATCAATATCGGTGCCGGTATACGAATCAATCAAATCGAGAAAATCAATCGGAAAAGCAATACGATAAATCAATAAAATCAATAAATCCGTCAAATCAATCAATCAATCCAATCCAGTCTATACTATCAAGTCGATCAAATCAATCAGAAAAATAATACGATAAATCAATATCTATCATATCAATAAATCAATTGTAGCAAATCAATGCAGAATCAATGGTATCAATGAGTCTATGAATTTATGTCGTCCATGTCCATATCAATGTCGATAATCAATAATCAATAGTAGCCATGCTCAGTGATCAATCAATGAAATCAATTGATGAAATTAATGAATCCGTACGATAAGAAATCAATTCGATAAATC
>NW_021489782.1:0-202 GCF_001605985.2 Dendrobium catenatum | reverse complement strand
GTCAAATGAAATTATAATTATTGTATAAAAAAAATTATTCCAAATAAATGCATAATAAAAAGAGTAAAATTTTAGCCAGAAACAGGGCTGAGATTATTTGCTTTGATCGAGCCAAATTAGCTGAGCCACGTGCTAATTTTGAACTCAATTTGATTTTTGAATCAGCTTCAAGCTGAGCCTTAAATCAAGTCAACTCAAATAT
>NW_021489781.1:0-266 GCF_001605985.2 Dendrobium catenatum | reverse complement strand
TTTTATGGGACAACATATAATGGCGGAGCTTTTGGACTGCAAAAATCAATGCCAGACAGTGTTTCTCAATTGAAGAGTAGCGTATTTCTGCTCCTATCAATCTTCGACTGATGTAGTATAGTGCATTTTCGTTGCCTTATTCATTGTGCTGAGCTAGCAATGCTCAAAGGGACTCTTCCAATGCTGTGGTGTATAGGATAAGAGGCTTCCCTGGAATTGGTGTTGCAAGTATGGGTGGGCTCAGAAGATATCTCTTGATACTGTCA
>NW_021489780.1:0-239 GCF_001605985.2 Dendrobium catenatum | reverse complement strand
TTGAAGCCTTATTACTTAAATTAAGAAAAATATAAAAATTAAATTTGAACTATTTATACTTTATGATTAAGTTTATATTATACAAAAGTTAATTATATTTCCTAATTTAATTTTGAATATTAAATAATTAAAATATGATTAATTTAAATTAATGATTATACATTACAATCTTGATCATACAAAATAACAAATAAAGTAATGCTTTGAATGAACTTTATTTATCCCAGGGTTTATATTTG
>NW_021489779.1:0-755 GCF_001605985.2 Dendrobium catenatum | reverse complement strand
AATATTTGTAATCATCCAAATACTAGGTCGAGCTCACATGTTTCAACAAATGTATGATATAATCATAAAAGAGTAGGCATTTGAGAATTGCTCTTAGTAAATATATCGGATAAAGAAGCAATAAGTTTGAACTTCTTAACTTTGGAAGTGGATGGCTAATAAAGAGTAGCTTCACAATAAGATAGAGCTTACTAACTATAAAATAAATAAGAAAATAGGTTGAATCTAATTGGACAAAATTGTGTAGATCCTTCCCTTCTTCATGACAATGCCTATCCTCCTTAAAAACCTAAATTAGGAATTATTAGCATGGTTAATCAAACAATCCTTCTTATATTGGTAAGTCAGCTAACAATCCTCTATCTAGTTTTTAAAACTTTTAATCTATGATTTTTAAAAACACGTGCTTGTAATAGAGATATTTCTTTGTAATGTTGCTATGAATAAGAGTATAAGTACTCCTCATCTCTGGTGATCTATATTAGCTAGGTTTCCTCTCAACAACAATTTAACTATCTCCTGAAGATCTTATAACCATAACCACTATATGTCTATGCATGACAAGATTACACTATAAATCCTCTATTTATTCTTCTACTCCTCCATTGAGGTTGTATATCACACTTGGTTTTAAATTTATGCATGACTTATACACAAACTAAATGAGGTATGGAGAAATTAAAAATAATGTTTAGTAATTTATAAATTTATAATGTATTCAATGCAATACATGGTTCTAAAATTATCATAAGTTT
>NW_021489778.1:0-300 GCF_001605985.2 Dendrobium catenatum | reverse complement strand
TTAAAATAATTTATCTAAATAGTATTTTATTTATTTATTTATTATTTTAAATTCAGTAATTGAATCTCCACCAAAACTTGTTTTATTGAGTAGGATCATTATTGTAGCTGAAGTAGATAGTACTATTATTTACAAGTAAACATTTTTCATCGTGAAATCTATACTCTACTCTATTACTATATTAATTGATTAAGCACATATACTTGCATGTATTAAGTAAGGTTTTTATAATTTTTATATAAAAGAAAACCTAAGTATTTTTTAGAGATTGATATCACCCTAAATAATTTTCACAATTAT
>NW_021489777.1:0-1061 GCF_001605985.2 Dendrobium catenatum | reverse complement strand
ATCTGCCGGCCCAAGAGTCTGAAGCTAACATTCCAACTCGGAATGATTTTGCAAATCTGAAATGGGTCAAAAGAAACAGCTCTACTGGAGAGCTAAAGAAATCCTTTTGGGATCAATAACCTGAAGCTCCAATCCCTCCAAGGAAGAAAGAGCCTGAAACTCTGTCCGCTCGGGTGTACAGAGTACTGAAGACAGTGAAGGAAAAGGGCTTGAAAAAGAAGAGGTTCCAACAGCCTCTAGTGATTGAGACCAGAAGAACCCCGCCAAGGGAGCGTCTGTCCTTTGCCACAGAAAGAAGAGAGAGACAGTATATTTCACACGGTGAACATCGGGGCGTGACACTTGAATTACAGATTCAGGGATCCGCCGCTGAAAGGTCCCGGTGGAAAGGAAAACAAGTCTGGAGGCCAAAGCCTCGGAGAAATGAAAAAGAAAGAAGAGAAAGGAGGATTGATCTGGGCGTGACATTCGGTTCTGCTTCCAGGAGATCCGCCCCCGTCAACAAACAACATCCGAAGTGGGCCCCATAAAGGACCCATAATGACATTCCTCCAGACGGTAGACACCTTAGAGAATCCTCCAGGGGATCCCGTCGCCCTCCATCCCCTCCAAAGGAAGAGACTAACTTCGATCGCAGCCCACTGATCGAAGCAGTCCCCGCACCTAATCAAGAACCGAAAATCCAATGGCGTCGTCGTTCGGAGATCCGAGTACTGGAGGAAAATATAGATGATCAAAATATGGAGGGAGAAGAATTCCTTGAAGGGGAAGAAAATATTGAAGAAAATATTGATGAATTTATGGAGGAAAATTTAGAAGAAAATATTGATGAATTTCTAGAGGAAAATCTAGAAGAAGAAATGCAAGAAATAAATGACACTCTTGATATGAAAGTTGTCTATATGGTGACACATGTAGATGTTAATGATGGCGCCAATTACGATGATGATGAAGATGAAGAGCGTTGGCAACCGCCACCCAGGCAAGTATACCGTCGTCGTCGTAGAGAAGGGTCCACCACTGACAGAAGTCGTCATTCTCAAGAAGAAGAAGTTGAAGAA
>NW_021489776.1:0-300 GCF_001605985.2 Dendrobium catenatum | reverse complement strand
AAATTACTTCCAGCCGGTAAAATCACAGACAAAGAAATCTGAAGCAAAAACGAAGGCATTCGGACTCGTTCAAAACAATGCTCGGACAGAAAGGAGTGACTAGCTCCAGAGTCAAACAAAACACGACAGGGTTGATCAGAAATATAAATCGTACCTGTCATAACATCCCGAGCATCACGAGCCTCCTGCTGACTCAGGCTGTAAACTCGTGGCTGAACTGGAGCAGGAGCTGAAGCAACAGAACTACTCTGCTCCCTCAGAACCATAGGTGGTCTCCGTGGTCCAGAACTAGTACCACCA
>NW_021489775.1:0-206 GCF_001605985.2 Dendrobium catenatum | reverse complement strand
CACAACATACTAACTCACACGACACGTTGCTAGAACAAGTGGATGGGTCACAAAAGAGGGATCTAAAGTGTTCGGTCTAAAGGAACTGGTGTGGGGGGGAGCAATGAAGACATCCTTAGCTAAAAGGACATTCCTATAAGAAATTTCAGTCAGGGTCGTAGGTAGTCTTCTAGGGACAATAGTGTAATCTAGTAAATTCATCCCAC
>NW_021489774.1:0-576 GCF_001605985.2 Dendrobium catenatum | reverse complement strand
GAGAGAGAGATTTAGGAGTTATGAGGGTGGGGCCCAAATTTAAGTAAGAAATTCAATTAAACCTGAATTTTTATTTCAGATTTAATTAGAGTTTAAGTAACTCCCCAAGATTTAAAATGAGAGGGAAAAGAAGTTTGAATTTCAAATACAGTTAAATGCTATTAACTGCCTGCCTTAATGGAATGATTAATTAGGCAATTAATCACATATCAAGATTTTGAAATTAACAGCTGGGCAATAGGGGAATCCGGCGGCAAGAGCTGCAGACAAGTTGATTGGGCTGGGCTCACGGTGAGGGCTGCCGGTTGTGGAGTTGGGGAGTGGTGGAGGGAGGTGGGGATTTGGCTTGGCTTTGAAATTCAAATTGAAAACCAAATATCAGTTTTCATTTGCTTAATACGGCTGATTAAAGCAGCAATTAATCAGGAATTAATGGCCTAACTCCACGGGTTGTGCAACTCAGAGAGACACGGCAGGAATTGGCTGGAAAGAAATTCTGGGAGCTGAGGGGTTCACGGGATGGCTGTTTTACCGTGAGATTGGGAGCCGCAAGGGTGGGGTGGGGTTGGCTGCACG
>NW_021489773.1:0-296 GCF_001605985.2 Dendrobium catenatum | reverse complement strand
GACCATATCTACTCCTACCCTCTATGTATGGGTCTCTCAAGAAAAGTTCTATAGGGTGACTAACTTGACGGGAATGAATCCCATCGCGTTGAGTTGCGACGGATGAATCCAGGATCTAGCTTTGGAATTTATTTTCAAATTTTCTTCCAATAATCAAACATACAGAAAAATTACATAGCTATTAAAAACATCCAATTATATAGAAAAGTTCATCCAATATTTTCTTCTTTCTTTCATCAAAATAATCATGTACATTATCGTGCATAGCTATAACAGAAAGTACAAAACAGAAAAGC
>NW_021489772.1:0-227 GCF_001605985.2 Dendrobium catenatum | reverse complement strand
TGCATAAATAACTTAGTTTTCTCTAGGGGATAAGTTCGTTTCAAATGAAAAATAAACATCAGGCTCATACAAATAATCTCAACTTCATCTATAATATTATTGGAGTTGCATAGATTCCATAATAAGTTTAAATATACATTCATTTTTGCAAGTTGCTGAAACTAAAGTTACACCATAATCATCTATATAGGTTAATGTCATCAAATAACAAACAACTTTAAAAAATG
>NW_021489771.1:0-819 GCF_001605985.2 Dendrobium catenatum | reverse complement strand
AGAAGAGCTGAATCAATTCACCAGGAATGATATTTGGTAGTTAGTCAAGAGACCTAAAGAACAAAGTGTGGTTGGAAAAAAATGGGTCTTCAAGAATAAGGTAAATGATTCATGAACACTAATAAGGAATAAAGCCAGACTAGTAGCTAAGGGGTACAACCAAACTGAGGGAATATACTTTGAAGAAACCTTTGCCCCTGTTGCTAGACTAGAAGCCATAAGAGTGCTCTTAGATTTTGCTTCCTTCAAGAACTTTAGTTATATCTGGTGGGAAAAATATTGTCTCACCACGCAGATTTGATTTTCTCCTGTTTTATAATCGAATACTACATTGAGAATAAAGTACAATCTCAGGAGACTGACACAATATTCTACAATGGATTCAATATCAAAATAGGGTTTTGAAAATTGATATTTCTATAATCAAACATAGTTCAAAGAATAACATATCATCTCAAAAGATGAACATGAAATTCTATAGAATATGTTTAAAAATAGAAATACATTTTTTTTTTAAAAAAGTTTATTCATTCTTTTATTTAGATATGGCAAGATAAATAATATATCATCTTAAAAGACGAACATAACATTCTTCAAGATATCCAAAAGTGAGAATGAGTTTTATAAAATTCATTATTTCTAAAGTTGAATATAACAAGTATAATATTATATTATCTGAAAAGATAATAATAACATTCTACAAGTCCATTACAAATTAGAAATAAGGTTTTAAAAATATCTACGTTCCCAAAGATTATTCCCTTATTTTATACGAATAAAATAAGGTTTATTTTAGTCTGGGGTTCTCAAATCACTATA
>NW_021489770.1:0-228 GCF_001605985.2 Dendrobium catenatum | reverse complement strand
CTTGCATCTCCCTAACTTGTGACATCATGCTTGTAAGATGAGTCTCCAAGTTTTTTATGTGCTCTTCATCTCTGGCCTTTAAAGAATCATCTGAATCTGACTCGGCAGCATGTGATTCATCATCTTTAACAAATCGACGTTTGTTGGGATCAGTTTCTTTATTAGATCCCCTAGTCTCAACCATATGAATACTACCAACATAATCATCTTCATCTCCAAGAAGATCAT
>NW_021489769.1:0-219 GCF_001605985.2 Dendrobium catenatum | reverse complement strand
AAGTAGCTAATACAATGTAGAAAGTATATGTAATATAAATCACATTACATGGTTGGGGTTGGAAAAATCCATTGGAATTATAGCTATTCTTAAGAGATCTTTGGTCTATTTATTTTCTATGTAGGACCATAGTCGAGCGCGATGGTGAAAGGTGGTAGTAAGTGGGGACGAAGGTCTGAGGATCATAGTCGGGTGACAGAGATTTGAGATATAGTATGT
>NW_021489768.1:0-366 GCF_001605985.2 Dendrobium catenatum | reverse complement strand
GGCATGTATGCCGTTCCATTGCCCTAAAAAAAAAAAAAAACCAATCCACGGATAACATATGATAGAACCCTAAATGCAATTTGCATTTCAGAATTGAAATAAGAGGGCACAAGAAGATGAAATTTAAACAAATATACATACAAGAAAGCAATAAAGATTAAAGATTAAAGACTACATTAATCATATCTCTAAATTTTGAAAAACAAAAAGCTCATTTAGAAACAAACCAGAACTTGAGATGTTGGCTTCTGGCTTCGGGAAGGAGCAGTCGGTGTTGGCTCATCTTCGTATAAACAAATAACATCGGAGATGAGACTCCGAACAAGAAGAAGAAGGTCGGAGCGGAGATGCCGAAGGAGAAGGAAA
>NW_021489767.1:0-292 GCF_001605985.2 Dendrobium catenatum | reverse complement strand
CTTGCTTCTTCAAACAGTCAATCTGAGCCTCATACAGTCTCAGCCAATTCATACCCAAAATCACGTCGTAAGAAGAAATCAGCAATAAAATCAAGCTCGACTTTCATTTATTGCCTGAAATATCAAGCTCACAGAAATAAAACTTCCGGCCAATCAAATTACTTATAGCTGGCAAAATAACGGAAAGCGAAACCGGTAGCAAAACAAAATCCAGATGCAAAGCATCAAAACAATGCTCGGAAAGAAACGAGTGACTGGCTCCATAATCAAATAGAACACGACAGGGATGTTC
>NW_021489766.1:0-265 GCF_001605985.2 Dendrobium catenatum | reverse complement strand
TGAGCTCTAGGATATTCATAGAAATTTTTATAATAAGTTTTTGAATAAATGGATATAAAACATGTAAAAATATGATAGCAATTATGGAATTGAAAAAAAAAAACTAAGAGAATGATTAAGAAAACAAATTTTCCAGCATAGAATGCATTACATCATTGGTAGGAACATTGTCATAATTACTAAGCAAAGCAAATACATTGTGTTTAAAAAGCATACAATCATTAATGAAAGTTACTCATCGTGGATGAGAACTGCTTTTTTAGCT
>NW_021489765.1:0-2895 GCF_001605985.2 Dendrobium catenatum | reverse complement strand
GGGATGCTGTCAAACATATGTACTAAAAAGTGAATGATGTTGCTATTATCTATGTGATCAAAATTAAGATTTCAACAACAAAGCAATAGAATATTTTTGTTATTGAGTACTTTAATGTAATTAAGGTTTATTGACTTGAGTTGAATTATTACCAAGTTCTTAAGAAGATATGCTATGATGATACAATAATTGTCAAGCAATTTATAGAAAAAGAAAGGGTGTTTGATTTCCTTACAGGACTCGATAATAACTTCAACCAAGTTTGTGTTCAAATATTAAGTAGAGAAAACCTAGCCTAAGAATGAAGAGGGGCCATATTACTCGACACCTCAATTTTCAAAACATCCACCAGCATTTTTCTAAAGGTAATCTATAGTGTAGTTAGTGCACGAAGAAATGCACATCATTGAAAAATATTGGAAATTCCACGGAACGCTCTCAGGATATGGTGGAATTGTGGAAATAAAGAATATCACCAAAAAAATAGGCTTATCTTGAAGATGAGAACGACTTGTTTTATCTCTTTATTTCCACCCTCAATACAAAAGCCATTTGGGAACAACATTATAGGCTAGGTATCTCTTTTACAAAAACCTACAATGTATATTTCATTCTTTTTTTAATATTAACATAAAAAAAAATTTATTAAGAAATTGCTAAATATTATCTTTGAGCTACTTTTCCTAAAAGTGATTATAGATTCTCTACTTATTTTCTAACTGTTCATTTTGACATTTGTGGGCTTTTCAAAACCTCAAGTACTTTTGGAGCTAAAGTATTAGTTACCTTCATTGATGATTACACTCTGATGACATGGATATATTTTGTCAAATAGAAATGTAAGGTCAACATTATTCTCCCTTTTTTTACTACCATTATACAAAACTAATTTCATGTTAAAATCAAAGTATTTCAGACAAATAGTGCCCATAATATGGAGGGGCAAGATACTACATTTTATTTCAAAATTTAGCAATGAATCTAAATTTAAAGTCTTTGCCTGAAGATTTTGTGAGCTTTTGTAGATCAAAACCAGTTTGGAAGATGTAAAAATCAAATAGGAAGGCTAATGAAGACATGTTGTTACAATAAATCTACTTTCATCATTGTTCATGATCCAATACAACATGATTGTACTAAACATGTGGAGGTGGATAGACATTTCATAAAAGAAAAACTAGAAAGTGCGTTGATTTGCACTTCATATGTGCTAACAGGAAATTAACTTGTAGACATTCTCACAAAAGAACTTTGCAACCTCATATTTAAAAAAAATATTACAATCTTGGAATGATGGATATATATCACTTAGTTTTCAAGGGAGTGTTCAATGATTGTGGAATCAACAAGTCAATTAATATTGGTAGGGAGCCTTGAGCACATAGATTAAAGGTTATAGCTATTTAATCAATCCTCTTATGACCCTTAGGGACTGTTTGGTAGCATTCATGATTGATTTAAGTAGGATTTCGTAAATCTTGAAAACTGTTTGGTACCATTTATGATAAGTCCTATTAAATCCCGTATGACTGTTTGACTATAGAGCGGATTTAACGAGCAGACTCTTCCTCTGGAACCAATGGATTTGGTAAATACGCCAAAAAACAGGATTTCAGAAATTTGGGATTTAGCACGAAAAGATGGAATTTTCCGTCTACAATGGCTTTCATTTGCCGTGATATTTGGTTTTGCATTTTAGTCCGTTTGGTTGGATTTAGCTCAAATCCGCCTCAAATCCAGCCTAAATCCTACTACCAAACAGCCCCTTAGATTGTAATATGTGTACCTCTTTTTCCTCTTCTAGCCTCTAGCCTTTCTTAGGGATTTTTTTTTTTAAATAGTTTTGATTTATTTTTATTAAAAGAATTTTAGAGAATTCTATATATACTTCCACACTTTGCACAAAATTAGATAATAAAATTTAAATTTTTTTTTTCCTAATTTTCTACTTTCCTACAGTTTCTATTTAAGAGCACAAGTAAATTTCAGCCATTATGTGGCAGAGCATAATACATATTAAATTTTTTTTTTTTTTTTCCTTTTACTATGCACTGTTTTATCTTTTTTTTGTGTAAAGGTAAATGCTTTAGAAATACTTGTATTTATTATGAATTACAAAAATTATATTATGTGTCTAAAAGAATTTGGTTAAAAATTAAGTCTCTTTGCTCATCCTTATAAAATTCCATAAATTTTGACCTGTGTTTCTCACCTGACTTGCAATATTAGACTTTTTATCTATCACTTTTCTCTCATATGCGAAATAAATAATTTGCTATTGAAAATTAAAGCAAGGAAGAATTCTTGTTCAACTTATTTCCTTTTATCACATACACTCGCTCCTCTTACTAATGGTAATGCTAAACAACTTTCTTATATAAATAATTATATAGTTCGATCATTTATGGATGGATATGGAACTGGATAGGATGGATATGGGAATGTTGCGTTTCTAGAAAATCCAGAGGTTAAGTTAAAGGTACTGATTGTGATACCACCAATAGCATTAATAAACTATTGGGGTCATGATGCAAAATATGTTACTTTATTTGAAGGAGGCTCCAACTGAATTTGTGGACAATAGGATTTTGTCATCACCCATTAAATAAAGGAAACACTAATTTCACCCATATGACTTACGTATTATGTACCAACAAATAGCACAATAATCATTGAAAACATCAAAGATCAAATAGTGCGACAGTCAGTGGGTTCACCTATGCCCTGTTTCTGATACATGTTTCCTTGTCTTCACCTGGTTTTTGGAATCTACTATAGAGGAGAAATTATTTTCATAAAAATTATGTCATAATATTTTGATATGAATTCTATCAGATTAGTTTGAAAATTATTAAATTTATGTTGATATTAGTAAAATGCTATGATGTAACAACA
>NW_021489764.1:0-208 GCF_001605985.2 Dendrobium catenatum | reverse complement strand
AGCTTTCAAGATCTCCGTTGGCAGCTAAGGTCATTGGCGGCCTTCTAAATTCTCTTGACTTGGATGCAAGGCGTTGGAGGGAAGTTCTAGAAAGCAATTTATTGGATCAGAATTCTATCCATTCCATCTTAAGACTGAGCTATATATTTCTACCAAATCATCTACGAAATTGTTTTGCATTTTGTTGTATGTTCCCAGAAGATCATGA
>NW_021489763.1:0-231 GCF_001605985.2 Dendrobium catenatum | reverse complement strand
CTGTCCAAAGCGTTTCTAACCTCAAAGGCTGCTGTCCGAAGTTTTTCCAAGGGTCAAAATTGCTGGCCAAGCTTTCCTATTGACCACCCAAACATCTGTAGTTGTTGTCCAGCCATCCGAGCAGAGTTCCTACAGCTGTCTTGCTGTTTAGAGGGTCTCTGATTGACGTCCAGAAGGTTTCCCAGACCTTGTACTGCTGCCCACTTCTTCCCCAAACCATGTCCAAGCCTT
>NW_021489762.1:0-1063 GCF_001605985.2 Dendrobium catenatum | reverse complement strand
AGTTAGGTCCAACAGCTCTGCATTTTCAAACTACTTAATAGTACCTTTTCAAACTACTTGCCCGGTGAAAAATTGTTGGCTTATTATATATTCTACAGATCTATTGGATAAGCTAGTTTATTTTACTGTTTACGCAAGCTTAGTACTGAGCCCATGAGAACTTATATATGCTTTCTCCATGGATTTGTTTTTCTTTCTGTTTTAGAAATCTATTCTCTTGGAATGAAATTAATTGCAAGTTTTTTGACAAGAAGTAGGACGAAAGTTTCACATTGTGGAAGCAGTCTTTAAATTTCCAACAAAAGAAACAATTTAACTGTTTTCGGAACGGAAATACACAATTTAAATATTTAACAGAGCTGCAGGAGTAGTTTTTTCATTTGCTACCCACAAAAGAAACCTTTATTTAAGCATTCTTACGAAATTGAAATCATTTCACTTGTATCCATGAAAGCTCCCGAGTAATAGTGCAATGCTGTTCACAAGCCTCAAATCAACACTTTTCACCTTTCCCTTGTGGCTTGTTGTAGATGAGTCGAGTATAGTATTGTAAGAGAGGTGATGAGTTAATATTACTATTTAGTTTAGAATGTAAAACAGAGCTGGTGTTGAAAGTGTGTTGGGTTGATGGTTTGAAGAATTTTTTCGTTTAAATAATTACCTCTTTATTTTTAGTATTCAGTTTTGAAAGTAAGTCTCGAATTAACGAGACGAGAATAGATGATCGGACAATTGATTAAATTTTTTGTTACTAATTAACTATTTTCAATAAGTTGAAAGAGCCACTAAAGTCTCAAAATTAAATTTTCTGTTACTAATTAACTATTTTCAATAAGTTGAATGATCCACTAAAGTCTCTAATAATTTTATATTTCTATTAATTAAAATCATAAATTGAAAATTGCCCTTTTTTAGTTTTTTCTCTTTCCCTCTAATTAGTTATTAAATATGCATAAAGAGCTCTTGATAAAATTTATTTTCTTCATTTTATCATTTAAATATAGATAAAAAATTCATAATTTAATATTTTAAAACTTGTAAATTTACATAATTAAATGATGTC
>NW_021489761.1:0-206 GCF_001605985.2 Dendrobium catenatum | reverse complement strand
GCGGTGTTCGACAGACTGGCAGAATTCTGATGGCGGACGGAAAACTATGAAAGTCTGACGATGGTTGGCGGGCGGGCGGACGTCCGGCGGTAGTCGGTGAACTGGTAGAAGTCTGGCGGCGGTCGGAGGACGGGTGGAAGTCCGACGGCGATTGGCAAATTGGTGGAAGTCTGGCGGCGGTCGATGGACTGGCAGAAGTCCATCGG
>NW_021489760.1:0-404 GCF_001605985.2 Dendrobium catenatum | reverse complement strand
TGTCAGAACAAAAATTTTCCAGAGAGCATTTCGTCCTAGAATGAATTGAAGTTCGTCTGGACAAAAATTTTCCAGAGAGTAATTCGTCCTTACACAAACAGGATTTCGTCTGAGCGAAAATTTTCCAGAGAGCATTTCATCCTGGGACGAATAAAAAAATTCATCTCGACGATAAGGACTTGGAAAAATTTTCTTATTTCCTGTTCGTTAAATTGCTCTTCTGAGGGGATAAATAACTTGATCGTCCCGTACGAACATGGTTTATCCCATACGATCAGTATGAATTTTAAAGATCTCCCCACAAGTGTGTGTTTACAATCACTCCCTCTCAAACTCAATACAATAAAAAATACAAGCTTTAATTTACAAATTATCTCATGCTGAATTTTGATTTGAAGTCTTTA
>NW_021489759.1:0-371 GCF_001605985.2 Dendrobium catenatum | reverse complement strand
AGAAAATAAATACGAAGAAAACTAGCCACGAACCCGGACTCTTCCAAGGTTTGTGGGTGATCTGCTTTCCTCTCCAAGGGATTTCTCTCCAAATCCTCTCAAGCTCTCACAAGAACTCAATATGCATAAATTTTTATAATTCATTCATTAATCTCAAAAGAAACATAAGGGGGGCTATATATAGTCTCATACAATGAATGGAAAAATAAAAGACGACTTGGCTCTTAGGGCTTACACATGACAAACCCTTAAGGGGTAAAAAGTGAAAATAACTAAAACAAATACATAAAGCAAATAAATAAAACAAATACATATGAGAACTCAAAAATAGATTGGCGTGATCATGGCCATAGATCGGCGACCACGCCTTT
>NW_021489758.1:0-237 GCF_001605985.2 Dendrobium catenatum | reverse complement strand
TAAAGTAATTATGCGAATAAATTATTTGAGCTTTTTATTTTATGAGTCCAAACACCAAACTCAACCATTCGAAAATTATTAAGCTGGACTAGGGATGTAAGTGAGTCGAGCCAGCTCGAGTTCGACTCGTTTATGGGCTCGAGAGCCGACTTATCGAGCTCACAAGTCGAGCTCAAGTTCGTTTACACACGAGCCGGCTAGAATAAATATTAATATTTTTAAATAATTTTATTTTAT
>NW_021489757.1:0-223 GCF_001605985.2 Dendrobium catenatum | reverse complement strand
CACGTTGCTAAGGGAGATATAGAATTACATCACATCGTTACAGGAGATCAATTGGCTGACATATTCACAAACCTTAGTTCTTCCCGGAAGATAAAAAATTGTCCTGGTTCCATTTAGTGCGATGCTCTAGACGATATATACTGAACTGAACTAATCATTCGAGATGATTAAGTTATTTTTTCATCATCCAGACATCTATTCAGGGTGATGTTTTGGATGATAT
>NW_021489756.1:0-223 GCF_001605985.2 Dendrobium catenatum | reverse complement strand
CCTGATTCAGGCTCTCAAGGACCCCGAAAGATATGAGACTTATTTTGCCGAGCGTAATCTGACTGAAGTCTTGCAAGCTCGAAATGAGCCAATCATTACTTTTGCCGAAGATGATATGATGCTTGGAACGACAGACCATAATCGGCCTTTATATGTTACTGCAGAAAGTGACGGGATGATAATCATCCGAATTTTGATCGATCCCGGATCCTCCATCAACCTT
>NW_021489755.1:0-323 GCF_001605985.2 Dendrobium catenatum | reverse complement strand
CACCTATAATTCATGACTATAGCTCCGTTGTGAGTCTTTATGGTTGAGTTAGTTAAGGCCATTCAGAAAAAGGACATTTTTGAAAACCCAATACCATTGAAATTTGGCAATCGCCTATTTGACAGATTAAAATACTGTCTACCATAGTGATCATGATCATGACACCGAGGAGTGCCTCCTATGAAGCTTGGTGGAGAATCTCATCAAAACTACTGAAAGAATTTTTTTTGTTGATGCTGAATGAGGGCCGAGGATGTGTGATAAAGCGGGCATACTCATTGAAATAAATTAGGATGTGTGGTCTCAGTTGATGAAGATGAATA
>NW_021489754.1:0-245 GCF_001605985.2 Dendrobium catenatum | reverse complement strand
TTTTATTTCAGCACATCATTAAAATAAAATAAATATCCGGCATCTACACAAATTAATTCCATACAAAATTTAATTGAGATGCCACATAAGCCAAATAATAATTTAATACTTAAATAGATCACGAATTTAATTGACTTAATTTTAGATAGCGTCTAATGTAAAATTTTTTATTTATATGTATAAAATATATTGGCCCACATATGGAAACTTTCTAACATAGTTAACTTTAAATGAGTATGCATGTT
>NW_021489753.1:0-320 GCF_001605985.2 Dendrobium catenatum | reverse complement strand
AAAATCTCAAATCTCTAGGCAAAGGGTTTTTTATTTCCAATTTTTTTTCCAAATGTTCTTCCAATCTTTCTTCCAAATTTTCTTCCAAATTTATCTTTTCAATCTTTTGGGAGTTATCTTTAATCTCATCTTCTTCAATTTTTGGCTTTTCAAAATTTCCAATTTCATAAAAAACAACATGTGTGGTCTCTTCAAATTTCAAAGTTCTTTTATTGAACACTCTAAAAGATTTTCCAACACTTTAGTATCCAACAAAAATTCCCTCATCTGATTTTGGATCAATTTTTCTTAAGGCAAATTTCCCATTATTATGAATGAAC
>NW_021489752.1:0-200 GCF_001605985.2 Dendrobium catenatum | reverse complement strand
TAGCCGCCTCAACCCCAAACCATCCCACACAGTTTTCACCCCAATTCTTGAAATTCCTAGGTGCTGTCCAGGAGGCTTCGGCAGGCCAAACAGCTGTCCTACTCGCCAAAAATCTCCTGCTTGTTGTCCTAAAAGTTCGTAGCTGCTTCCCAGGAAATTTTCAGCAAGACGAGCTGCTGTCCTGCTCCCCTAGAACCTCT
>NW_021489751.1:0-276 GCF_001605985.2 Dendrobium catenatum | reverse complement strand
ATTGAGATCTCATACGAATACTCTCGATTGAAATAGCGGTATAAATTTTATTTAAGAATTTCAAAGATCGATATCAAAGGAGGTAAGGGCTAGAAATTCAACAGGGATTGGATCAAGATTGAACAGTTATTTCTGGAATCAAAGGAAGAAGAAGTAGGGAGTGTTTTGAGATTCTGAAATAATTCAGAAAATACTCCAACCTATTCTAAGTGTCGGGCTCAAATTTGATTGAAAGAAAATTTTAGTTTGAGTGATTGATTTTATTAGAAATTTGGG
>NW_021489750.1:0-371 GCF_001605985.2 Dendrobium catenatum | reverse complement strand
ATTTGAGGCAAAGAAGGTGGCTTGAGATGATCAAGGATTATGATCCGACGATTCAGTATCAGCCTGATAAGGCTAATGTGGTAGCAGATGCTTTGAGCAGGAAATCTTTTGGATTATCAGGTATTCAGCTCACTTGTGATGATTTTCTGATTCGTGATATGGAACGGTTGCAGTTGGAGGTGATTTCCTCCATAAGTTTGAATTCTGGAGTTTTGACTCAGTTGAGTATTCAGTCTTCGTTGGAAGAAAGGATTTAGGAAGCTCAGAAGTTAGATTCTGATTATTCGACGTTGATTGCTCAGATTGAATCAGGCTTCTTACCTGAATTCCGAATTTCTGATTATGGTATCATTTTCTGCAAGAACAGGTTG
>NW_021489749.1:0-1102 GCF_001605985.2 Dendrobium catenatum | reverse complement strand
TAAAAATCACTATGTTGAAATGCTAAACAACCACTTATATGCTTACCATATTAACAAATCTAGAAATGAGTTCATTATTATACCTTTTATATAGAGTTGGTCATTTATAATACCATAAACAAATTTTCACCACCTATCGGGTTCAAATAGCCCTGAAGAGAGTCCTAGAGATATCATTAGGGATCAATTTTATATAGTTTAGGAATTAAATTGGAGAAATATAATGCTTTAGGATGAAATTGGCTGCATACGAATAATCAAGAGACTATTTTAAGTCTTTTTTTTTCAATAAATGTTTTCTCAATAATCAATCTTTGCACAAGAAATTCTACCTTCTCTGACAATCAGGTTAAAATACTAATGAACTTTCGATTTGCTTACAGACTTCAGATAATGAAAAAAACACTAGCCCTATTATCCGTGTCATTCTAGAATCTCTCTCTAACAATTTCCTACTAAGCCCGACAAACATTCAAATATCTAAGCCACATTCATTTGTAAGGGTGCTTCTAGTGGGTTAAATACCACATCAAAGGTATTTTTCATTTTGCTAACAGAGCTCATCTTACATGGATAAATTATTTTAAAAAGACCTCTATTCTCCTGCTTGCTAACTACTTAATAACCTTTATTGATTTTATTTTTCTGTAGAAGTATATAAACGAATGCTATTTATATTGTTATTTGAAAATGAACCCCCAATCTTCCTTTATTATAGATTCATCTCATCAATGACTAGCACGCTGTACCTTAGATGTCCCAAATCAGCTGCTAATAGTCTGTGTCCATTCAAAATGGATATATAAATAACAACTGTAACTCCACAAAATATACCCCGTACGTTAATCTATTCAATATCTGAAGTGCGATCTTAAATATTGAGATATCAGCTTTCTCTATCCACAATCCCAACTTCACAATTTTTTTTTTTTTCTGCAACTTTAAAGGCGTCTGTAAATTTGGCAGGTAAGTGTGCCCGTAAGAGAGAAATTACACAGTAAATGAGCGAACAATTAATAGTGCATTTGATACCTCTCAAGATATCATTAATTTCAATCCAGGATCCTCACATCACAATTCCACTTCTATCAAAACTTACCAA
>NW_021489748.1:0-259 GCF_001605985.2 Dendrobium catenatum | reverse complement strand
ATAAAGCATGCATATTATTCAAATGTCAAAGTTGGCTATTCTATGCGTTATTATATTTATTTTCAAGATAAGAATTTGATTCTATTTCTACAAATATGGGGGAACGTTATATGAGGCAAATATAGTAGTTTAGATTTGCATAATTTTCATTGATTTAGGTTTTATTTGAGACAACTTTCTTAGTATTTTTTAGAAATTAGTAAGAAATTATATCGAACGAAGTCTTAATCCTTAAATCAGATGCTAAAGAGAGTTAAAA
>NW_021489747.1:0-381 GCF_001605985.2 Dendrobium catenatum | reverse complement strand
CCCCAAATCCCTCTCTCTAGCTATGCCGCCGGCCCCCTTTGTGGTCCCCCCATTAAGGAGTCAATTAACTCCATTCCTTAAGCTGAAATCAAAATTGATTTCAAATTTTCCCTCCACAATCACACAAAAACTGAAACTTATTTCAGTTTTTACTTCCCTCTCCCCTCCCTCTCTCCACTGCCCGCCCACCTTGGCTCTTCCCATTGATTGAGCCATAACTCCTCTCCTTAATTTGGGTTTTCAAAATTTAATTCCCAAAATTTTCCCTCCTAAATTCATAAAACGGAAATCAATTTCAGTTTTCTAAAGCTTAACCCATCCTCTCACCCTAGCTCTACCGCCGACCTCCCCCTCCCATCTGCAACCCGCCGACCTCTCCAT
>NW_021489746.1:0-229 GCF_001605985.2 Dendrobium catenatum | reverse complement strand
AATCTTCAACAAACTGACCATTCTCATTCCTGATTTGCCAAATAAGGTTTCCATTCTTCTTTGCCGAGGCAAATTGATGAAAAAAACTAGAGTTCCTATCACCTTCTTGATGCCATTTGACTTTTGCTCTTTGGTTCCACCATGTGGCTAATCTTCCCAAAGTAACATTTACATTGTGCACCTTACTTCTAACAAGCTTCAATTTTTCATCAGTGAAGTCTTCATTGCT
>NW_021489745.1:0-275 GCF_001605985.2 Dendrobium catenatum | reverse complement strand
GCATGATCTTTCCTAAGGATTTCATGTTCCTTCTCAAGCTCTTCCAATTTTAAACTTACACTAGCATGCATCTTTTTCATTTTCCTATATGCATCATGCATGTGTTCAGAAACTTCAAACAATTCATCATAGGTTAAGTCACATACCTCTTCTTGATCTGATTGATCAACATTATCTGCCATCAAGCAAAGGTTGGTAACTTCTTCTTCTTTTTCAGTCTCAGATGAGTCTGAAGCTGAGTCCGCCCAGAAAGCTCTTTGAAGCTTCTTCTTGCC
>NW_021489744.1:0-276 GCF_001605985.2 Dendrobium catenatum | reverse complement strand
AAAGAAAACCTAAATCTAAGAGATCTCAAATTTCAGCTAAATTCAAGATACCCAAACCCTAGGAAAACAAAGTATTTAATGCATACAAATCAAAAGGAAATCCCTAAATAGTCCCTACATTCAAATTCCCCTCGCAAATCCCTCAAAAATCCTTTCTAAAACTGTCTGTGGACGTTTGCGGTGCGATCGATCGCGGAAATGGGGCGGAGGCAGTCGGCCTCGTCGTGCTCAGGCCGGTCCCGCGTGAACCGGCTGGACCGGTCCATTCCAATGGAC
>NW_021489743.1:0-301 GCF_001605985.2 Dendrobium catenatum | reverse complement strand
ATTTAGAACTCATATCCAAACCTACTTGAGGAGCATCAGTCACCTGACCCAGTAGGAAGAAAAACTCTGTTGCACTTTCCACTATTGAAGTTGAGTACATTGCTTTAGAAAGTTATGTGGCCCAAGTCCTTTAGTTAAAGAAGCAAGTTCTAGATTTAGGATTACTTGTAGGCAAAATTTAAATCCTTTGTGACAACACTAGTGCCATCTACATTTCTAAGAATCCTATCCAACATTCAATGACCAAGCACATAGACATAAAACATCACTTTATTAGAGACTATGTGACCAAAGGAGACAT
>NW_021489742.1:0-240 GCF_001605985.2 Dendrobium catenatum | reverse complement strand
TTAAAATAATTTTCTAGTAATTTTTTTTTTAATAAAAAATTTTGTATTAAAAAACTATAAAAAACACAGAAAACTGTGCCAAACGAAACCTTAATGTTCATACAGTTGGTTGATTATCATGTAAGTGCTCTCATGTATCATCCAAGAGGCTGAAAACCAGAATAGGAATAGTTTAACATAGTTTTATTTTTATTTGGAAAGAAAACAATGTTATCTATTTCAGCTTTTGAACAAGAAATT
>NW_021489741.1:0-326 GCF_001605985.2 Dendrobium catenatum | reverse complement strand
GGCGCGCCTCTAATTGCGCAATTTTAAACAGAGGTTTGGTTGAATATTTATAAAAAAAAATGCATGCATTTTCCGGGAGTTGTTTGGTTGGATGTAAATCAAATGCACTAAAATATTTATGTTTCTTATGATAAATTTCAAAGGCAAAATGCAAATGAGAGCAGGCGGTGGCAAGCCGTGGTGGTGGGTGGCCATGGCTGATTGGGTGGGAATCATGAGCGGGCAGCCGGGCACAATTCGGGATTTGAAAATCACCCATTTTTAACAATTCCCAAATGCAACAAAATATCTAGAAATATTTTAGATCTATAAAAATTATAATTTAT
>NW_021489740.1:0-231 GCF_001605985.2 Dendrobium catenatum | reverse complement strand
TGTGAGGGAGTTCACAAAGGTTGCTCCAAGTTAGGATCCATCGTCATCTTCTCTTGTTGTCATCCTTAATTCCTTGGGTGTTCTAAAGAGGTAAACTTCAACATCTGTTCAAGATTTTGCTTGCTTTAGGAGGAAATAAAATGAGTTGGGTTCTCTGCCTGCTTCTAGAGGAAGAAAAAGAGTTGGGTTCTCTGCTGAAATTACTAAACGACAAGAGGGGGGGTGAATTGT
>NW_021489739.1:0-259 GCF_001605985.2 Dendrobium catenatum | reverse complement strand
TTAAGGATTGATGAGGAAGATGAGGATGCCATAAATTTAAGACTCAATTGGTAAGTTAATAGTTCATCCTAGTTAATAGAGAAGGCGGTGTAAGAAATGAATTTGTGAAGAACGAAATAAACAGTATACCTCAGGTTTGAATAAAGACATGAACCATCCAGGACTAACAACCCGTATCATGGGATTTACTGCCAAGGTTCAATACGATTATTCAAAGATAAGATGATAGTGTTGAGAACGTTCAATACAAAAACACCTC
>NW_021489738.1:0-616 GCF_001605985.2 Dendrobium catenatum | reverse complement strand
ACCCAACCCGTTTTAAAAATCGGGTCGGGTTCGGGTTAACCCAGCAACCCGAAATTGACCCGAAAGTGACGAAAACTCATTTTTGACCCGAAAACCCGAGATTGACCCATTTTTGACCCGAAAACCCGAGATTGATCCGATTTTGACCCGAAAACTAGCAATTTTGGGTCAAACCCGGGCCATTCGTGTCGGGTCGGGTTAGGGACCGGAAACCTGACCCGTTTTTAAAAACAGGTCGGGTTCGGGTTGACCCGAATAGTGCCGGATCGGGTTCCGAGTTCGGCCCGAACCCGACCCGTTGACCCGAATTGACACCCTTATTCAAAACTAGATTATAACAAGCTGAAAAATTAATTTGCAAATAAAATGAAAAAAAAAGTCTCATTATACCGAGAAAAGTTTGATGAAATATAGGAAAATTATTGAAACATAATTAGCATTTTAATGAAGCAATTAACATTAATCAAATGGTTTAAGCTGACGTTGCTTAAAGAGTTTCAATGATGAAAGAATATAGGCACATGGGCTGAGTACGCCAATGCGAGAAAAATTGTTGAATAACATTAAGAAATATTATAAAAAAAGGAGAAAGTAGAAAAATTGGGCCAACATCTGA
>NW_021489737.1:0-266 GCF_001605985.2 Dendrobium catenatum | reverse complement strand
CCTTTTAGGGACACAAGGATTAGGGATTTGGTACCCTAGACATAGCACTTCTTTTGAGATTATTGGTTTTTCTGACTCTGATTTTACAGGATGCAAGGTGGATAGAAAAAGCACTTCTGGAACTTGTCAATTCATTGGACAATCTTTGGTCTCTTGGTCTAGTAGGAAACAAAACTCTGTTGCTCTTTCCACTGCCGAAGCTGAATATATTGCTCTTGGAAGTTGTGTGGCCCAAGTCCTTTGGTTGAAACAACAGGTATTGGATT